>NW_003852668.1:842332-857273 GCF_000181295.1 Otolemur garnettii | reverse complement strand
GGTATGAGACTGGATGTGTGTACACGGGTATGAGACTGGATGTGTGTACACGGGTATGAGACTAGATGTGTGCACATGAGTATGAGACTGGATGTGTGTACACGGGTATGAGACTGTATGTGTGCACACGGGTATGAGACCGGATATGTGCACACGGGTATGAGACTGGATGTGTGTACACGGGTATGAGACTGTATGTGTGCACACGGGTATGAGACCGGATATGTGCACACGGGTATGAGACCGGATGTGTGTACACGGGTATGAGACTGTATGTGTGTACACGGGTATGGACTGGATGTGTGTACACGGGTATGGACTGGATGTGTGTGCACACGGGTATGAGACTGTATGTGTGTACACATGTGTATTGCAATGTAAAGGCATCATCTGATTTCTATAAAGTAATCCATCCCTTAAAACTTGTCTTTTTAAAGGCAGCACAGACTAAAGACCAACTGCTGCTTGCCCTGGTCTGGACGTTGACTTTGACAAAGTCCTGGTTGTGTCTCTGTCCTCCCACGATCTTTAGCAGGGCAGGTTTCCACGCTGTGCTCTGGGTTTCCTAGAATCACAGATTGAGGCCAGGAGGGTTGGCACAGCAGCTCTACTAAGGAGGCCAGTCTGGCAGGGCCTGGAATCAGCTGGCTGGTTCTGAGCCTGCTCTCCCACCACAGTGGTGATACTGTCCCTTAACTCTCAGTGTTCAGTTTCTCCAAAAGTTGATTATTATTTTCAACTTGTTTTTGTCCCTACTAGAGTGTGAATTCTTTGAAGGTGCATTACCTCATGGTCTTTACCAATTATTTTGGTTTTATAATAAGTAAAAATATCATTAGTGATATTCATATATGAAATATGAAATACCCTTTGATATTGGGCACCCTTCATCAATTTCACGGTACTAAGAATGGCATGTGGTACATAATCCCCCAGTCACAGGACAGAGTAAATGAATGAATCCATGACCAGAAGCAGTTACTCTTTAGCTTGTGGATGACATTTTGGGGAGCTCTTGGAGGGCAGAGCTTTGGAGGAGACTTTGGCTATGGCTTTATATAAATCTTGCACAATCCAAATGAGATTTCATGATTATCGTCACCTCCCTTTCACAGATGAGGAAGCCAGGCATTAGGCAGCTCCTGCTCTCGGGGGCAGCGTCAGGACTGCACTTACCCTCCTGGCCTCTGTCTCTTTCCAAAGCCTCTCTTTCCTTTCCTGGGATGCTCATGTCTCCAAGGACCAAACCTCAAGAATTACTGGTTTGCAATATGCTTGTCATGTGTTGGGTATGTTAACAAAAAATAAATCACACAGTTTATAAATTTGGAAGAGAGGTATTTCAGGGGGGGTTGCAAGCTGCAGTGGGCATCACAGCGGGCACCACAGCCTGAAGCTGGACACCAAGAGCCAGCACTTTGAGGGAAGGTAGGGGGGGAACCGGGCAGCAGGCTGAGCAGGTGACTGAGTGTCCACGCTCACTGTGTGTGTCCTGCAAGGGGCCCGTTCCTGTTGAGCACATGTATGTATTATATACATCTCTCCTTTACTTTGGGATGGAGATTTAACATTTCATGGCATTAAAGGTAGGCACTGTATGTCAAATGTAAAACAGGGGCATGAAGTCACTCAAGTACATAGCCTCTATAAACCAGCCAGAATCAGTCCACGGCCGGTGATTTTCTTCTCAGGAGGAAGTGACTGAAATTAGCGTCTTGTCCAATCAAAGCTGTAGTTGTGGCTTGTGGGACAGGGGAGGTGCGAGGGGTCAGTGAGTGTCTGGGATGAGCTGTAGTTGTCTCAGAGTTACTTATCTCCAGGCTGGGGTTTGTTTAGCTGTAGGAGAAAAAGAAAACCCTCGTGGCCGTTAGAACATAGTTTATTATCAAAGCATAGGGTGTGTGACTTAACCACTGCCTGGCATGGCTTTAGGTCCTGCTTATAATTTGGTATCTTATTGCCACAAAGAGTCTGTCCTTCCAGTCTCATGATCTCTATTGTAACATTAACGCTGGTCAGCTGTTGTGTCAAATCACAAAATGGAGGGGGCGTAATGAGGTGTGTCCAACCTCCTGTCCCCTCCAACCAGGAACTTGTTTCTAAGGTTTCTCTGGGGTCTCCTTGGCCAAGATGGGGTTCATTCAGTCACTTGAGGGGCTGAGAATTTTATTCCTAGTTTATAGGTGAAACAGAAATGCAGGCTCCAACTAGAAAGCAAAGACTTTAACTGATTGGAAGTTAGTGGCATAATTATCTACCATCAACTGTGTGGGCGGCTGGTCCCCAAACCTGGGCCACTCAGTGAAGCTGCCTAGAGATTTTGACATTCAGTATCAGACTCATTACTGACAACTTGTTGGCATGATCTCCCACTACAGCATATCTCTGGAGGGGGCCAGAACCCCACAGAAGATAAAAGAGACCCAACCAAACCCAGAGGCAGAATCCTGGCCACAGAGCACTTTATTTCCTTGCATTTTGCTCCGACTCACATTCACCAAACACTCCTACCAGATACTTCACCCAGAGCAGTGGAGTGTCCTTATCCATGTCAATTACAGTCTGTAAAGTTGAATACTGAATCATTGATCATGTGGGGAATATAGGACCACGCTCCTTTAAGTCTCTGATCACAGTATTTTCCCCAACCTTGTTGTCGGTGTGTTTCTGTTTAGACGCCTTATGCAACATACATTGTTGATTCATTAACATTGAACTTGCAGCCGGCTGCACTGTAACTCCTGCCTGAGCAAAGCTTGTCTAACACATGATTTTCCCCATCAGGCACAGTGCAGCCTTCTTACACTTAGGAACACTTGATAGTCCAGTACTTGGGGCTATTATCAGCAGTGAAATCATCAACAAAAAGCACAAAAATGCAAAAACATGGCACTGAAGAGACCACAAAAAGGACACTTGTTACAGCAGGAGAAGTGGGATAAGAAGGCAGAGTGTCACCTTATTTGGCCTCTGCTGGGAACCTGTGGGTAGGATGACTCAAAAGTTTTGTTGCTCTGTCTGAGAATGAATGAGAAAGCACCACGGCTGTTGACTTTGGGGATACCAATAAATATTAGTGCATAAGTGAATTCCAAACATGGTACCTGTGCATCATGAGGGCTGACTGCAGACTGGGCCTACTGCAGTAGTTTGTGAGGGGCTAGGGTTGAGGTCAGAACCAGGGCTTGTTGATTTTTGTAATGCCCAGTAAATGCTTGAGCGTACATGTTTACTGAATAGGTGAACTGATGAATGAATGGATGGATAGATGAATGGATGGATGGATGGATGGATGGATGGATGGGTGGCTGGATGGATGGGATGCCCATCTCTAGCCCCACACCCTCCAGTGAGCACAGCTGTGACCAGCCTCCTCATTTACTGTTTCGATTGGCTTCTTCCATCCCAACCTCACACCACACCCATCTCCTTAGGCCAGACTGAATCCTAGCTCCTGTCCATAGCCTCTTCTGAGGGGTCTCCCGGGTTCTTTCCTTTTTAAGACTTAAGCTTCCTCTAAGGCAGTGATTTTTCAACCTTTTTTATCTAACAGAATGTTTGAACCCATAGTTAAACTTTCATGGCACACTTTAACTATGTTGATCAAAAAAAAAAAAAAAGAATAAACTTACTGTGCTTTGAACTTCTTTTAAAAATAATTTAACTAATGATTTTTAAACATTCTCATGGCACACCCGCTGAAAATCACTGCCCCATAGGCTGTGTCTCCATTACCCAGGCTCAGTCACTTCTTCCTCCCCACGGTATCTCTCACCCCGGCTGTTTGTTCTTGGGCCTGGCCGCCGTGTGCAGCTGCGGAGTGCCCATCAGATCTGTTTGTGGTTAATGCCCAGGAATCCTGGGCACCAAAGCAGGAAAGTGAAACCACCACGGGCTGATTTTCCCTCCTTCTCTCTTTCAACAGGAAAACACATTGGAAGGAAGAGAAGTCCCAACGAAGAAAGATATTAGATCAATTCTGTGATTGTTCTTTTGATCAGTTCAGGTCTGTAATAAATGCCTTACTTTTTCCTGCAAGACTCTGGCTTTCATTGCCCAATTTCACATAAGCATGAGAGTTTTAGCTGAGAAATGAATGGCCTGAGAAGATTGGTGTTAGCTAAGGATTTTAGGAGTGAAGGACTCACAAAGTGACTGTATTCAACATGTTTTAGATCCATTGATGGTGATTGTAAATTTCTAGTGATTAAAAAGACTATCAGTCCTGAGCAAGTCAGTATCAGAAGAGTTCTGTCTTCCCTTTTACATTTAATTTTAGTTTCAAAAAATTGTCTGTGGTGCTCAGGGCGCTTTTAGGGCAGTATGACACTGAGATGGTGGATACACGGTATTATACGCTTGTCAAAATCTACAGAATGTACAACATCAAGAGTGAGCCCTAATGCAAGTGTACCATTTGGTTCATCCATCACCACAAATGTGCCACACGGGGGGGACAGCGCTACTAAGAGGAAACCGTGTGGGGTGAGGCGAACGATGGAGACGGAGTGTATGGGAACTCTCTCTACTTGCTGCTCATGTTTTTAAAATCCAGCGTTGCTCTGAAAAATAAAGATAATTAATAAATAATTATCTGGTGGTCACAGAGTGGCAGTCACGGTCCCCAGGGAGATGCTGTGTTGCTAATTTTCCTTCAGGTTTCTTGGTCTGGGAAGTTGGTAGCAAAGATCACTTCTGTCAAAGCAGGTACCACCAGGAAAGTTTCCAAGGAGCTGGGGTTCACGTTCTCCAGTTCACTCATTTGGGAATGTGCCCCCGTTGGCTGCGTTTCCTGGAGCCCGGCCTGCACAGGAGTAGTGAGACAGTTTGAGCAGGTGAGAATCCCCAAACCCCATCATGGCCTCTCACCAGGACTGAGCCCATATGAGCCCTTTTACCTTCGGCTAGCTCATCGGGGACCCCTGAAAAGTATTTTCTGGATGAATGATGCACAAAGTGATTACCAGCCATGTGCGCCTAGATGCAGACAGGACTGCTCAATCCTGCTCCACTAGCAAACTACTGTACGTACTACAGCATTAGGGTGTCTGATGAGGCTGGTCCCTGCCTCATCCCAGTTCTCCTATTTCTTTTTTTAAGTCCTATATTCTCACTTTATTTCAACTATAAGATCCCAAATACATTTGGGATCAGGTGAGCCAACACCATCAGCAACAAAAAATTATTGGCATTTTGAATCGAATTAATTGCATCAAATTTATCAGTTAATTTGGAAAAATTGACATCTTCATATTTTTGAGATTTGCTCTCCAGCACTAAGATACACATTTCCCTTCACTGAAGTCTTCTTTTATATCCATCAGTAGAGTTAAAGAATTTACTCATATGTGTTCTGCATGTTTCTTTTAAAATTTGTTTGCATAATTTGTTTTATTGATATTATGAATGGAATCCTTTGTCATTATATTTTATGATATAAAATTGACTAACACATATTAGGTTTCTGGCTTGTCTTTCTGCTGACTTGTCATAGTGCTGCTAATAGGTTTCCAGGTGGTACTCTTGAATATCCCATCTGTACAACTATAATTTTTACAAATAATATTAATTTTACATTCTTTCCATTTTTAAACGTTGCTTCTTTCCTTGTCCTATTTTATGTGATAAGTGTATTCTAGCAGGGTTAAACAACAGTAGAAAGACATGCATCTTCATCTTGTTCCTGACTTTGCCAGCAGTCTGAGGAGCATCTTAGCGTTTCACCATTAAGTACCATGCTGCCTTCTGGCTTAGTGTAAGGGGTGTCTAAGTTTGTAATCATCTTGAGGTTACCTATCCTTCCACTATTAAGAGCTTATAACATAAATGTATATTTGTCAAATGTCTTGAAATGGTCTTTATTTTTTCTTTGATGACAAAATGTGGTGAATTATGTTAATAAACCAACAGTATCAAACCATCTTTGCCTTCTTGAAACAACCCCAGTTGGTCATGGCTTACTGCTCTCTAAATATGCCACAGTTTCATTCAGGCTGTTTATGTCAGCATCCCCAAGTGGTAGCAATCTATAATTTATTTTTGTTCGTCTTTATTTGGTTTTGGTATCAGTGTTGTAAAATCTCTTCTATCTTTCTACAGAGTTCTCCTCCTGCACCACCAACCTCCAATACTCTGGTCTAATAAAGAATCTACTTTTCAGGGTGGCACCTGTGGCTCAAAGGAGTAGGGTGCCAACCCCATATACTAGAGGTGGTGGGTTCAATCCTGGCCCTGGCCAAAAAAAAACTGCAAAAAAAAAAAAAAAGAATGAAAGAAAAAGTGAAAAAAAGAATCTACTTTTCAACATCTATGGAGGGCAGGTGTGACTCCTTTTATGAATAGTATAGAATATTAACTACATATAAGTTAATTCATACATTGATTCCGATGTTGATGTTTTTATAATGACCCATCACCATCAACGTGCACGGCTACCAGGCCACAGACTAGCCCATGCTTCTAAGCAAGAGTAGAAAAGGGGTTCATCGGCTGTGGCAGCAACAGACACCTTGTGAGAGGTGCAGCCTGGACCATGGGAACCACACACCCTGCACCCTGTGCCAAGCCTGTTTCTAAGAACAAACATGATCTAATTCCTTTAGGCTAAAATTCACATGGGTAATTTTCTATTAAAACAAAGAGACCTTATGGCTTTTTTTTTTTTTTTTTTGAGTGGTGCACACTTGTGGGGCTGAGGAACACAGTCCCTGCCAGGATTCTCTCTGCTCCAACTCTGCAGAAATCATGGAATAAGACAAACAGTGTCAAACCTTTCTTTAAAAATGTCACTGTGCCACCATAAGGCTTGCAGCAGAACAAGTTTGGGCCTCTCTCCAGATATAGGTGTGACTAGAGCCAACCTGTCTGGAGTGACTACTTTACTACAAAATCATTGGGCAGAGGCAAGCCTAACAGCGTTGCTTTATTGGGAGGCCCTGGGAACACACATGCCTTTATAAATGTACAGTGTTTACCCTCCTATCCCTTCAAAGCTGGGATTAAAAATTGCCAAAGTTCAAATATTTAGTGTTCCTCCTTGTTTTCCCTCCTGGGACTGTCTCGGCGTGACCTGGCTTGGTGTCAGCACAGTGCACACCACACAGTTCCTCCCTCACCTGGGTGGCTGGGGGTGGTCAGTTCTTATCCCCTCTGGGGCCACTTCAGCCCAGATGGCCCTTGGTGTCCTCCCTAAGTCTGGGGACAGCTTTCTAGGGTGATTCTGTTCTGATTCTGACAAGAGATTTAATTTTTAGCATGAGAATAATTTTATACGCTTTTCATAATATGTTTTCTCATTTCTTCAGTGACTATGGGGGAACTAGGGAATATACTAACAAAATATTAGCAAATCATATCCAACAGTGTGTAAAAATGATTATATGCTATGACCAAGTGTGACTTATCCCAGCTATGAAGGATATGCACAAATATTTATAAGAAGTTTATTTATTATAAACCTGGAAACAATCAAGGTGTCCTCCAGTGGATGAATGGATAAAGAAACTACAGCGTATCCAGACAAGGGAATATTATTCAGTCCTAAAAAGGATGAATGATGGAGTCATGAAAACATGGAGAAAACTTAAATGTATGTTACCAAGTGGCAGAGCCAATCTGAAAGCTATATACTCTATGATTCCAACCATATGACAATCTGGAAATAGCCAAACCATTGAAACAATTGAAATATCACTGGTTGTCAGGGGTTCGGGGAAGGTAGAGCATTGGGAATTTTTAGGATAGTATTATTATTTTGGGTGATACTACAATGCTGGATGAATGTCACCAGACATTTGTCTACACCTACAGACTGTAGAACATCGAGAGTAAACCCCAATGTAAGCAATGCATTTCGGGTGATAATGATATGTCAATGTAGGTTCCTTGGTTGTAACAAACCCACAACTCTGGTGGGGGATGTTGACGACAGGGAAGCCTGTGGATGTACAGGGTAGGTAGTGTACAGGTGGTCTGCTTTCTGTTCAATTTTACTATGAACTTAAAACTTGTCTGAAAAATAAAGCTTATTGATTAAAATAAAAGTACCTGAACCAATGACATATATGTTGTATTTTGGTATTTGTAACTGTATTGGTTTCCTATTGATGCTAAACAAATTACCACTAATTCAGTGGGTTAAAATAACACAAATTTATTGTCTTTGTGGTTCTGTAGGACAGAAGTCTGAAATGGGTCTCAATGAGTTAAATCAAGATGTTAGTAGGACTGTGATCCTTTTGGAGGTTCCAGGGGAGAACCTGCCTCCTTGCCGTTTCCAGATCCCAGAGTCTGCCTGCATTCCTTGGCTTATGGCCTATCTTCTGTCATCACAATGCAAAACTCCAGCCTCCACTCCTATCACCACAAGGCCTTCTCTCTGACTCTGACTCTCTTTTCTCCCTCTTATAAGGACCCTTATGATTACATTGGATCCAAGTGGATAATCCAGAATAATCACCCCATCTTGACATTCCTAACTTAATAACACCTGCAAAATCCCTTTTACTGTGTAAAGTACTGGCTATGAACTGGATGGTGTTCCCCCAAAACTCAGATGTTGAAACCCTGATTCCTTGTCGCAGAATGTGACTGTATTTGGAGGTAGAGCCTTGAAAGAAGTAACTAAAATAAAGTGAGGTCATATCCAATACGACTTAATGCCTTATAAGAAGAAGAGATTAGGACACAGAGATGCACAGAGGAAAGCTCACATGCAGACAGAGAAAACGGCATCGGCAGGCCCGGGACAGAGACCCCAGAAGAATCCAAACCTCAAGACAACTTTGTCTTGGACTTTTTGTCTCCACAACTTTAAGTAAACAAATTTCTGTTCTTTAAAGCACCTAGGCTGTGGTATTTTTTATGGCAATCCAAGCAAACTAATAAAGTAATGGATTCATGAATTCTTTGGATGAGAACGTGGGCATCTTTGGGGCCAGGAGGAGGCATTATTCAGCCTACCACAACCACCACAATCAAACCATCCAAATAGCTACATTTATTCAGGGCTGCAAGCCAGGCAGGCTCTTTGCATGAATAATACCATTTGATTCTGAAAATAACCCTACTGGGTAGTCAACACTACTATCTTAATTTTATTAGTAAAGAAAGATGGCTTATAAAAAAACTTGTTCCCTTGCTAGGGAGAGGCAAAATCAGGACTTACACGTCATTCTCTGACTTCCATCCTCCTCTCTCCTCCCCTTCCAACAAAACAAAACACAACAAATCAGTGAGGTTGCAAGTTCTCTGAACAGACAGGAAGCAAGGGGATGACAGTTACCCTTGGCTATCAGATGTTGCTAGTGTGAGTTGTTTACAGAGCTGTTGAAAGCCCCCTTGCTGTCCCACCTGCCCCTCGATCTGTGCATCAGATGTGGCTCCACAAGCCCACTGAGCCACTTGGTCGTCTGAGTCCAATTGTGAGACTTTACACAGGTGGGAGGGGGAGTCATTACCTCCAGGGACCCCACTAAGCACTTGGCCTATTGCCATTTGCTCTCCTCTTCCTTAGGCTGAAGGACTGGAATTTTCAGCCCATGGCATTGGACAAAGAGCTGGGGTTCTGGATCCAAGTTTCGCTTTGCCCACCCTCTGGCATTCTTTATTTTGATTTCCAAATAGACACTCCCTTGGCTCTGACTCAACAGAAAATTGGCATCTGGAGAAGGCAAATAAAACCTACCTCCAAAGGAAAAACAAAATTAATGAACAAATGGGAAACCTGAGCCTTATTTTTCTCTAAGCTAGGCTGCCAAGGAGGTAATGGCCTTGTGAATAAACTGTAGAAGGAGAGGAAAACAACCAAGGATGAGTCCCTAAAGGCAACTCCGTAGTGGCTGTGGGCACCTGAGTTGAGGGTACTTGGTGGAGTTTGTTAAGCTGGGCAACTCACTGCTCTCCCTCCCCCCAGCTCAGCCACACCACCTCGCTCCTGGTGTTCCCCTGCGGGCCAGCCTCCCTGGTGCCTCCCAGGGGGTGGGTTTACTGCTTCTCCTTCCAAGCCACAGCCCATTCTCACCCTTCATGAGGCAGCGTCTATGGTAGCAAAATTCAGATGTTCAAGAAGAAGCACTGCATTGTAAAAGGAAACATTTAATTAAAAAACATGAAAGTTCACCAAGAATCCTACCACATGCATTCTCCTCTTGTTCTCCCTTAAAGACTGATTATGAAAACTTCTTCTGACCAAGAATGGGAGAGCTGGTGGACTAACCACTCCCAGGTAGCAAAATACTGTCTGGTTGATTCCAGTCCTAAGATAGGCTAACATCATTGGTTAGGATAATGCCACACTGTAGGACATAAGTGCCCAATATGTACTGATGTGTGTGTACACTGCCTCTCTTTCTAATCACAGTGGGTTGCATTGTGTCTCTCACTCACCTTCAAAAAGACAGGTTCAACCAGAGCCTGTGATGTGACCTTAAATGGAAACAGGGTCTTTGCAGGTATAATCTAGCCAAGGATCTTGCAAAGAGATCATCCTGGATGCAGGGGGATCCTAACCTCGAGACAGGTGTCTTTATAGGAGGAGGAGAAGACACAGGGACACAGAGGGTGTAGGACCACAAAATAGAGACTGAGTGATGGTGCCACATGCCAAGGGACCCCTGGAGCCATCAGAAGCTAGGAGAGTCTGAAGCATCCTCTCCTAGAGTCTCTAGAGGGAGCACGGCCCTGTGGGCACCTTGATTTTGAACTTCTGGCCTTCACAGGTGTGGAAGGATACATTTCCATTGTTTTAAGCCACCCACTGGTGATAATTTGTTATGACAGTCTCAGGAAACTATTACCTTGTAATTTTTTTTTTTTTTTTTTTTTGAGACAGAGTCTCACTCTTCCATCCTGGGTAGAATGTCACAGCCTTCTACTTCACAGCAACTTCAAACTCCTGGGCTCAAGAGATCTTCTTGCCTCAACCTTTCAAATATCTGGGACTAAAGGCATCCTCCACAACACCCAGCTAGTTTTTTTTTATATTTTTAGTGGAGCTGGGGTCTTGATCTTGCTCAGGCTGGTCTTGAACTCTTGAGATCAAGGTATCCACCCACTTTGGCCTCCCAGAGTGCTAGGATTACAGGTTTGAGCCACTGCACCCAGCCATACCTTGTAATATTATAAACATTTTTTCCTAATGGGCGAATACTATTCTGTAGTATGAGGAAGCCAACCAATTCCTTATTATCAAATATTTAATATTTGAAAATTGAACTACAATAAATAATAAGAAATTAAATACTTGAACATACACTTTGAGGGTCAGATAATTGCCTTAGGAATGTTTCCTAGAGGGTGAAGTACTAGGTCAGAGGACATACCTTGAGCCGTGCATTATACGTGCCTTTCTTGCATGAAGCCTATTGCTCAAAGCCTGTAATTTCTGTAAATATTATTTTTATACCAGGTGGCACAAGCCGTGTAATGACTATGATTCATTTCTATAACACCGATTTCAAATGCTGTGCTTGTGAGCATGAAAATCAGCCTTCTGAAAACTGGGTGCATCCTACTACTTAGGCCGTCTGGGTTACTCACTGGATATATTTTAGTCACAATTAGCTCACATCCCTTAATTTTGGTGCCAGATGTGTATTAAAAATGTGCTTCTTTGTGGTTTTTCTTTTATTGGTCTGAACTCTAAAAGCAAATCCTGAAATACAGCAAATCATCCTTAAGCACCAAGAACAAAAGTAGTTTCTTTAATACTTTGCACTTAATAAAATCAGCACAGTGGTTGCTGGCAGCAACATTAGCCCAGGAAGTCCTTGGATATCTTTGTTCTGAATAAGTGAGCACAGAGGCTTTACTGAAAAGTACATTTATCTGGCATCAAGGATCTGAGATTCCACTTATATGTTGTTATCATCTAATTATTTTTTCTTTGGGAATGTTTGTCACTCTTTGTGACATATTATGGACAAGAAGAGTGGGGATTTCCAAGATCCTATCCTCCTGCTCATGTTTAAATGGTCCAGGTGAAGGCCATTTGCATGTCTTTTTTTTTACCAGCATTGAGCTGAGTGTAGCTAAATCACATCATCTGGACACGGCTTTCTGTGTGCTTCACTCAACGATGGTATCAGAAGTCAGGATCGTGCCAAGTAACAATCACAAATGTCATAATTACCTTAAACACATGCAATCATACCAGGCGTCGATCTCATCTTTGTTCGGTTGAATAAAGCATTTGATTGTTATATAAACAACTCTGTGTCTGTTGACCTGCAAGGTTATGATTAGAAACAATTGAGGAACTCACAGTAGCATTACCCAACTAGCTATTGTGCTGGGGCACATCCACGTATACTGCAATGGCCTGTCCAAAGCTTGTTAAAAATGTCTGTCTAATTTTGACCTAGAGTCTGACAATGGCTTTAAAAATTCAGTCTAGAAAAAAGCTGATTAGTGCAATCAAATAAGAAATTCATGATTATAATACTTTGGCTAATAACTATTCATACTTCATGTGTTTAAGAGCGGAACGCAAACACTCGTGGACACATGCTTGCACACACAGGTACATGCGTGTACATGCACATACACACACACAAGCACGCTACAGAGTGTGAGAAGATGTGGAGCTTTTCAACTGTCTCTTCTTAGCATCTTCCTGGCAGTGCCTCCTCCCTAGGGAGACAACACCATATATCATGAGGAAAGGTTCAATCTCACAGAATTTTCACAAGGAGAGTGACATTTCAATACAATATCTTTTTAGAAATTTATGAAGATCTAGTAGGCATTTGTCCTTAAGTTGTACACAGTATCTCTAGAAGACCTGGAGGATAGTTAGCTAAATGAGTTGGAATTATTTTTCTTTAATATTATCCCTCTATTTTGGTTTTCTTAATTTTTCTATTTTTTTTATTATTTTATAAAACTTATTGACTCCTTAGAGTCAATAAACTTGATAAAACGAGAGATTTTCTGAAATAGAAGTCTCTTCAACACCCTCTCTATCTCTCTTTCTCTGTCTCTCTCTTTGTCCTCCTCTCCCTCTCTCCCCTCTCTGTCCTTCTCTCTCCCCCTCTGTCTGTCTCTGTCTCTCCCCCCTCTCTATCTCTCTCTCTCCACCCTCTCTGTCTCTCTGTTTAGGCCAATGTGGTCTGAGTCCATGTTGCAAATACAAGCTTCTTGCAGTGACTAGGCCAGACATGGGCACACGAATCCATTCAGTCCAGGCGTAAGTAAGAGAGAGTGTTCTGGAGGCCACAGGATACATTTTCTTGCCACCTGGCAGAAGGCTGAGCTGAGAGAATCAAAGTTATGGAGCCCGAGCCACCAAGTTCAAGGAAGTCTCAAACCTACTCCACACCTGCCCTTCCAGAGCCAGCATGTGCTTCATTGCTTAAGTCTTTTGCGTCTGCCTGTCGTTGCAATGATATACTACCATGATACACTACCATAATACACTACCATGATATATGACCATGATATACTCCCATGATATATGATCATTATACACTACCATGATACACGACCATGACACATGACCATGATACACTACCATGATATATGACCATGATACATGACCATGATATATGACCATGACACATGCCCACGATACACGACCATGATATGCGACCATTATACACTACCATGATATATGACCATAATACATGACCATGATACACGACCATGATATACAACCATGATATACTAGCAGGATTCACAACCATGATACACTACCATGATATGCGACCATGATACGTGACCATGATACATGACCATGATATATTACCATGATATACTAGCATGATACACGACCATGATATACTACCAGGATACATGACCATGATACACTATCATGATACACGACCATGATACACGACCATGATATATGATCATGA
Organism: Otolemur garnettii; assembly: GCF_000181295.1. Taxonomy (NCBI): domain Eukaryota; kingdom Metazoa; phylum Chordata; class Mammalia; order Primates; family Galagidae; genus Otolemur; species Otolemur garnettii. The sequence continues at coordinate 843,420 of NW_003852668.1, read as the reverse complement.
TACATGACCATGATACACGACCATGATACACGATCATGATACACGACCATGATATATGATCATGATACACTACCATGATCTACTACCATGATACCTGACCATGATACATGACCATGACACACAACCATGACACACTATCATGATACATGACCATGACACACAACTATGATACACGACCATAATATACTACCATGATACATGACCATGATACATGACCATGATATACTATTATGAAACACGACCATGATACGCTACCATGATACATGACCATGATACACAACCATGATATACTACTATGATATATGATCATGTTATGCTACCATGGGACACTACCATGATATACAACCATCATATGCTACCATGATATATGCCCATGATATGCTACCATGATATACTCCCATGTTATGCTACCATGATACATGACCATGATACACTACATGATATATGACCATGTTCAATGTATCATATTTTCTATAAGAAACTGGAGTCCCATAGGCCGAGGCCAAAGGACTTATCCAAGATCATTGTCTGTTCAGTGCAAGGTCAGAAATCAGGACCAAATCTCCTGATAACCTATCAACAGCTCCTCCTATGTCCCCATCCTGAGGGGCTGGAGCAGATCTTCCACACGTCTTTCCAAACACAGTGTGTGGGTGACTGTTGGGCTTCTCGGAGGGACCTGTAATGTTCAGAGAAAGTGTGTAAAGTCAATGAAGCAGTATGTGTTTGGGCCACTGTGTCTTCACAACCCAACTTACAGAGGTCCTTCTTGGAGATGACTTTAGAGTTTTGATATTAACTGGCATGCTGACTACCATGCTTTTTGATTAGAATGCTTCAGTCCATCGCTGTTGTAATGCCCAAGCTCCAGGTTCCTGAGCACATCTTGTACCATCTTACACACCCATCTGTTCTAGATTGTACCTCACTGGGGAAAAGAGGAAGACATGGGAAACTGTGCCTTTTAGAGTGTGTAGAGTCACTGTCTTATCTCTCTCCTCTTTGGGGCTTACATTATCCTTGCCCAGATCCCTTGTCCCATGAACACACCTGTTTTGTTATTGTTGCTGCTGTCCTAGACAGCATTA
>NW_003852668.1:838196-842002 GCF_000181295.1 Otolemur garnettii | reverse complement strand
CCTTAGGTGTATGTGGCTGGCGCCTTAGCCGCTTGAGCCACAGGCGCCGAGCCATTAAATTATTTTCTAAAGAAGTTCAAAGCACAGTGAGTATGTTCTCTTTTTTTAACTCTTCTTTTGTGTGCTGTGGAAGTTTAACTATAGGTTCAAGTGTGCTGGGACATAGAAAAGGTTGAACAACACTGGTCTAGATCATGAATCAACTGTTTTAACCCCTGGAAATGACCTTGAACAAAGCATCTTGATGTCTCCAGTCTGTGCTCACTCATCTGAATATGGAGACAATAACACCTGCTGAGCATGCCTCCTGTCTGAACCGCCCTGCACCCTCAGCCTGGTCACAGAGATCACTTCATGGACACGTTTTGGGTGCCCACAATGTAGAAAGCACATCACTGGGGAAGAAATACCAGTGTAAACTGTGGTGCAATATCTAAATGTAAGGTCTTTTTACCCTTATTAAAACATTCGTCTGGAAACGATATAAAACATTTTATTTGTTCTTAAAGTACTTGTCATCTTCCACATCCATAAACTTAACAGCCCTTTGATTACTCACATTAGTGATAAAAACAAAATGCCACCCTCTTCATGCTCTGCCACCCTTCTCCACTGAGCAATAACCGTGTCAACTGGAAATATTACCAAGGTCACCTGCTGAAGCACTTACTCTGTAGCCATGCGTCGCTGGGTTTGAGAGTGCTGGCTGAATGCTTTAAGTGATGGATGTCCCTGCCACATCTCACTTTTCAGTATTTATTTAATCAGTCTTACATGAATCAGGAATAACATGAACCTTTACTCCCTATGAAAACATTGTGATCAAAACAGATTAAGCTTGTTTAACACAGAATATGATGGCATACTAGTTAAAGACATCCTTGGTGTATGCTATGGGTTGAATTTTTCATCCACATCCTCCCAAGAAGATCTATAAGATTCTCACTCCTAGTAGTTCAGAAGGTGCTTGTGTCTGGAAATAGGGTCAGTGTAGATGTGATGAGTTAAATTGAGATGAAGTCAGAGTAGGGTATGGTGTACCCCTGTTTCAATATGACTTGTGTCCTTATAGAAAGGTGGCCTGTGAAGGCAGAGACACAACACAGGGGGAGACCATGTGACAATAGAGGCAAAGATTAGAGTAACACAGTTGTAAACCAAGAGATGACAAGACTTGAAGCAACTACCAAAAGGTAAGAAAAAAAAAAAAAAAGGATTCTCCCCTGCAGGTTTCAGAGGGACAGGGAACCTGGCTGACTTTCAGCCTCCAAAACTGTGAGATGATGAATTTCTGTTGTTTTAAGCCACTTGGTTTATACTACAGTTGTCACTAAATGTCTATGAGGGATTGGGTCCAGGATACCAAAGTCCACACATTCTCAAGTTTGATTATAACCTGTGCACACCCTCCCATATACTTTAAATCATCTCTAGGTCACTTATGATACCTAACACAAAATAAACGCTATGCAATAGTTGTTATACTATATTCCGTAGGGAATAATGACAAGAAAAATGTCTGTACATGTTCAGTACAGATGCAACCATCCCTTTAGGGATTTTTCAAACATTTTTTAAAGCCATGATTGGTTGAATCCATGAATGTGAAGGGAAGAGGGCAGATTGTCATAGACACTCTAGGACACTGATGCATGTACAGGAAGTTTGGGAAGGGGTAGTTTTCCAAGCAGTGCTGTATTAGGTATCCACTGCTGTGTAACAGATTGCCACAAACTTAGTGGCTTAAAAAACACGTTATTTCACAGTTTCTATGGGTCTAAACCTGAGCAGAGTTTAGCTGAATCTTCTGCTTCAAAGTCTCACACAGGCTGCAATTGAAGTGTTAGCCAGGGGTGGCGTCTCATCTGAAGGCTTGATTGGAAGAAGATCTGTCCTGAGCTGACAGCTGTGCCTGGTCCCAGCTGCAGTTGGCATCCAGGCCCCTAGGTGGGCTCTTGAGACCAGCAACACACTTCATCTGTCTTCAGGCACTAAGGGAGAAGAGAGCTCATCTTGGTCCAGTAAGTTAAAGTCTTCAGAGACAAAAGAGCAGGGTAAACCATTACCTACATTATATCCTTGGTTATATAGTTTTTGAGTTCATATATTTTTATAAACGTGACATTTTTGACTATTTCAAAATAAGATAGATTAAAGATTGGAGACATCAAGCTTTCTTACCATTTCTTTTTGTGATATTTTAGGGAAATCTATGGTGACACTTGCCTCTGTCCTCTCAAATAGGTGAGAAAAAAACAGCGGCACAACTGGCACTGAGCACACACATCTGTGCCCCAAACTGTAGTGTGCCTGGTGCTTGTATCTGCATCCTCATTGCTTGTCCAGAGGACGCCTGTTCTTCTGACATACAAATACACTGTTTCAAATATGTATGGAGCATCTACTCTGAGCAGGGTGCTGCGCTTGGCCCTGGAGATCTGCAGAGACAACAAGCTTTTGGTGTAGGTTTAAAGGGGACAATTAAATTTTTGTCCTCAGAGTTCTGAACAGTCTGTGTTAGAAACACAAGTGTCAACTGTGAATTAGAACTCCTGCTTTGTGATCAATAAACTTTGGTTTGATCCTGAGAACAAAATTGTCTTCCTGCTTATCCATGGAGTAATAAGAGGAAACTGGTGAGTATTTCTGCCCAAGGCAAAGCAGATCAGTGAAGATTTCTGAGGAGCAAGTAGGAATTATGATGTGCACAGAAAAGAAAAAAAAAAGTGAGAGTAAGGCATGGCTGTTTCCATCGTCCAAGGGAAAGGAGTAATAATTGAACTCACGTCCTCACTTACAGGTAAAATGCATCCATCCTGGCTTCACCCCTGGTTTGAAGGGCAGCCTTCCTTTCCTCATTCCACTGCCATCTCCCTCTTCAACCAATAGAAGGAAAAATACCAAACTTTAAAAATGTGGAAATGAATGTGCAGAGCAGCAAGATGACCTTCTCCAAACCCGGTTTGGAACCAGGGGGCTGAGAGAGTCCACACAGACATGCTGGGTTTGCAGAGGGCAGTCTGCAAGCAGGCCCAGGTGTGTTCAGAGATAGTGTGGAAGCCACCTCTACAGCGGTGGCTGGGGACTGGGGAAACTGCTAACCTACAACTAAAACAAGATAAAATCCTCACGCATGAAACCCTGCCTCCTGAGGAACTTCACGGGGCAGCAGGAGGAATTCCTTCTAGTGCAGATCCAGCCTGGTCCACAGACCACAGAAGACTCCTGCATACAGTTTGCTCCGGATCTTAGTTCCTTAATAAATGAGCAGGAATGCAGAAGGAACCAGCACAGAATCCATAGAAAAGCAATATGCGAAAAAGGATAGGCAGTTAAATAAGCCTCAAAGGAATCGCTGCCATCAGCTTTTAAACAATACTTAATGGCAAGACTTAAAAAAAAAAGAACCTTATTTTAAAAATGGAGTTCTTCATAAAACCAGAGCTCAAAGGTCAAAGCTCAGAGATGACCTGGTCAAAAAAGAGAATGAGGTAAGCACGACTGGGAGAGGACTTGAAGGGGGCGGATGAGAAATGAACTGATTACAGAGAAGAACGCCGACAGGGAGCAGCGGGAAGGGACGGACGCACTGAGGTTGAAAGGACGCCAGGGATGAAGGATGGCAGGATTGAGAAAGACGGCAAAGATGAAGTTAACAAGAGCCAAGAATTGTAAGTGGATTACAGAGAAAGGTGAGAAGCAAGCGAGACCGACATAGCAGTCCACACACACACTTAATCCATGTGAGACAGACATAGCAGTCCACACACACACTTAATCCATGTGAGACAGACATAGCAGTCCAC
>NW_003852668.1:820678-837807 GCF_000181295.1 Otolemur garnettii | reverse complement strand
CACACACCCTTAATCCATGTGAGACAGACATAGCAGTCCACTCACACACTTAATCCATGTCTCCAGAGAAGACAACAAAATAACCAACAGAAATAATACTCGTTGGGGAGGAGACAGGGGAGACATTGGTCAAAGGATGCACAATTCCAGTTAGATAGGAGAGATAAGTTCAAGAAATCTAGTGTACAACATGGTAACTATCCTTAACCATGCATCACTTTCTGGAAAAAATGCTGAAGAGGGAATGTGAAGGGTTCTCACCACAAGAATGAAACGATGCAAGGTAATGCGTGTGTTAATTAGAGTTAGCCGTTCCAGAGTGGATATCAAAACATATCAAAATGGTATGCTGTGCACAGGAAATACATACGATTTTATTGATCATTAAAAAGTAAATAAATATCCCTACCAAAATATAAATGTGAAAAATAAAGATGTAATTCAAGTACAATTCTTACAGCTCCCCAAAATAAAAGAACAGTTGGCTCTTTAATTTGAAAGATCACGACAGTATGACCAAGAGTAAAATATTTATGTAGAACCATCAATCTGGAGAGGCATTTGAGTAAAGTTACTAAACTTCAGAGAGAAAGAAAGAATTCTTCGGACAAGTAGGTGAAGACATCAAACTGCCTCACAGAGGGAAGATAGATCCCACTCTGGCTCAGAGAATTCCCAGACTCAACTGACCTGTGACATCAGCAGAGCAAATCTAAAAGGTCCTGAAGAAAACGAGAACTCAAGCAAATCAGCAAGTGAGAAACCAAACAGCCCGTTAGAAAGTGGGCAGAAGACATGAACGAAGTTATCAACTGAAGCTAGTCTAAGAGCCAATGACACACAGAGAAGTGGTCAGCATCTCTAATGGTCAGGGATGCAGATCAAAGCCACAGGGAGACATCACCTCACCCCAGTGAGAGTGGCTCAGATCAGAACGCCCCCACTCTGTGCAATACGTCACTGAAGCTTACTCCTTGTCTAAATGAAACGAGATCGACATCTCCCCTTCCTCCACCCACCCCTCACACCCACTATCTACTCACTATTTCTGTGAGTTCAGCTTCTTCAGATTCCCACGTAGGCAAGACCATGCAGTATGCGGACCTTCTGTCACTCAGCAAAACATCCTCCAGGTCGGTCTGGGGCCTGGAGACATAGCAGTCTTAGATAAACAACTGTAAATAGAACAAAATGATGGGCCTTACTCCTTGGGATTTAATGTGCCAGTTCCTCCTCTGGGCCAGTGGATGAATGAGTCTGCATGCAGCTTGCTGGTGACTCTGAGTCCTGTGTCCAGGAACTGAATGGCGAGTTATTAAATATCTGGTTGCAGATCATTGACGGGCTACCCTTCTCCCACTGGAGATTTCCGGACTGTTAGTGAAGTCACATGCAGGGCTGGCTTCTTGATTATGCCTGGAGGCATGGGGCATGTGAGACTTTTAGAAAAATATTTTAGTTTTTCTTTTTTCTTTTTTCTTTTTTTTTTTTTTGAGACAGAGTCTTACTTTGTTGCCCTAAGTAGAGTGCCATGGTGTTACAGCTCATAGCAACCTCACACTTCTGGGCTCAAGTGATCCTTTTTCTTCAGCTTTCCAAGTAGCTGGGACTCAGGCACTCATCATAATTCCCGGCTAATTTTTCTATTTTTTTAGTAGATACAGGGTCTCACTCTTGCTCAGGCTGGTCTTGAACTCCTGAGCTCAAGTGATCTACCTGCGTTGGACTCCCAGAGTGCTAGGATTACAGGCATGAGCCACCTCGCCCAACCCTTAACTTCTTCGAAAGTCATAAGAAACAGAAGGTTGAAAAAAAGTTTTAATTTTTAATCCAGCCTGGATTATATTTGCTTTTACCCCAGTGGAATTACAAAATATAATTTTAAATATATTTTTAATGGAGGTGAAAACCCACAAATGCAAAATTGCCCAGGGCTGTGAAAGTCAAGTTGTGGCCCTGGGGGGACTTCCCGATGACCCTAAATTAGTGGATGATACCACAGAAAGAAAAAGAATAATATTTTCTCTGGATTTTTTTTCACAATTAAAGACTTGTTTCACAAAACCTGCAATGGATTGCTTTTAGCCTGCAAGAGTCTCCTGCTGGTAAGACAGACTTGGGACCTGTTGGCTTGAGGGTCAGCAGCACCATGATGAGGGGCAAAAACACCACAGCATGAGCCTCAGATCTACCACCTGGAACAATTTAAAAGATCTTAAGAACTGTAAGAATCCCCTGATGTTCAGGCTATATTCATACCAGGGATGTCAGGACCTGAGGGCCAGGGGCCCAGGCACTGGTTGGGTTCTAAAACTCTTCAGATGGTTCCTCTTTACAGCCAACTTTGAGAATCAATGATTTAGTTCACTTGAGGGCAGTGTTTTTCAAGTGTTTTTATTACATGGCTTACTTGAACGTGTAGTTAAAATTCCATGGCACACTTAAGTTATGTTGATCAAAAAAAAAAGAGTAAAAAAAAAGGGCAGCACCTGTGGCTCAGGGAGTTGAAGTACCTGCCCTATATGCCGAGGGCGGCAGGTTCAAGCCCAACCCCGGTCAAAAGCTGCAACAAAAAGAATATACTTACTTACTTTGAACTTACTTTGAAAATAATTTAATCTTTAAAAAATTTTTTAAATTTATTTTTTTATTTTATTTTTTAAAAAATTTCTGCTGTATAGCAGTTGAAAGTCACTGCTATAAGGAGTGACTGTGGTGGGATGCACTTCACAGAGTACATTCCGTGGAGCACTAGTCCCTTACAACTTTAACAATGCCAAGGTTTACTAATAGATTATATTATTCCTTAGGAAAAAGGAGTTCTGAAGTCAAATATCTTTGGGTAACATTAGGTTAAAAAAGAGCGAAGCAGTTGCCATACTGTAGGACCTGTAGGAGAATGAACAAATCTGTGTGAACTCCCTAAGTTTATTTGATCATAGACCCCTCCCACCAGCCTTCCACCCTTTTATTGGGAAGATTCCTGGGGGTGTTTTGGGATTTGCTAACCCAGTTATATTTTACAAAGTAAAATTGAAACCCACTACTGTTGGCTGTTCTGGTTCTTAGGTTCAGGGAAAATGTGTTCTCAGCATTTGCAACTTAAAATTCAGAATGCATTTTCCATAAAACAGTGTAGCTAGATGTCGCTGAAACCCAGCATGATTACAGCTGTAATTTGGGTGTATGTGGGTTAAACAAGCTTTTGCAGACTAGTCCGGAAACTATACCACCAGGAACGATGTTCTCACTGAGGGAGACTCCACTCAGGGTTGCAGCCATCTTAACATGCAGAATTCAGCCTGGGCGTCGTTTGGGACTTTGTTGGAATTCTTAAGGCAAAGCTTTTTCTCAAACTTAAAATGTGCACCCATTTTTTGAATGAGTTAATTTAACATGAATGGTTCTTATTGTTGTCAACTTGTGCGTATTAAAATACTGAGACATGTTTTTACATGTCACATTTTTCTTAAGCATTAGAAAAATGCTTAATAAATGTCATAGCATTATAATCAACTTTAATTACTTGATGCTATGGAGCTTTGCTTGCTTACAAACTCTTCATCTGCTGCTCCTAATTCAGCTCAAGTCTCAAGTTAAAGGGATATTTTGACTCTAATTGTCTCTCGACAACATGTAATTTTTTAAAAATAATTTCAGTTTTTGCTCTAGCCATGGCCATCCGAGGAACGCCAAGGAAACAAAAGAGTGGAGAGGGATGTCTTCGAAGTGCTCCCGTCCAGGCCTTTAACAAGACAGAGTGGAAATTTCAGGGTGGAAATTTTGTCATCACAGCTTAAGAATGGGAGAAAACAAAAACATTTGTCAGAAGGCTCAATTTAAAGCTCGCACTACTCTTTGGGAAGCAGGCTCCTCACCAGAAATTTTATACTGGTTTTTTTTTTTCCCTAGGAAAAAAAAGTTTCACTCTTTGTCAAAATGATTTTGATAATTTCATTTAGCTCTTGGTGGAGGGAAATAAAAATCAATGCCAGACCAGGCCAGATTTTTAACAAAATCTTTTGTATGAAAAGAATACATTGTATTAAAGAAGAGGGAAGTCAAACTGCGCGTGTGCGTGGCCGGGCTTCAAACACTTCTGTCCGCACTGCACGCACTGCACGGGAGAGTGTAGCTTGCCATTGCTAAGTTCCTCAGCGGACTGTTCTCTGCTACCTTTAAAGAATGGAGTTTGGAGATGAAGGTCGGCACGTTTAGGGGTGAAGTGGCCACATTACTGAAACTGACTTTGAATGTATTAACTTCACTAGGCAGAGCTGTGTTGCCAGAATCCCTCCTCTGCATGTTCTTTGTTAGGGTGGGCCACAGAAGAAATCCTTCTGGGAGATTTTGAGGGCAAGAGGGATGCTGGCAGCCACTGAGTGTCACCTGGCATGTGTCACGGTGAGCAAGCAGCTGGGCCTGCACTCTGCCTTCCCTGGGTCCCCTTGCAGCTTCTCTAGCTCCTGGGCCAGCTGCGTGTGTTCAATTCCATAAGGAAGGGCTCCTGGCTTCAGTAGGCCGTGGCCTTCATCCAGGTGGGAGGTGACAAGAATGGCAAAGTCTGCCACCGTGGACTCCCCTGCTCTCTGAAGACCACCATCCTTGTGAGGCCCCAACTCACACTGCGGGCCCCAGGCTGCCCTTGGTCTGCTCCTGTGCTATAGACTCCAATGTCTAGCATCAAACATGAAGACAATAGCCTTCAGATAGAAAAGTACGGCTCGGAGCCGGTGGCTCAGTGAGTAGGGCACCGGCCACATACACCAAAGCTGGCGGGTTCCAGCTTGGCCCGGGCCTGCTAAACAAAGACAGCTACAACCAAAAACTAACTGGGTGTTGTTGTTGTGGGTGCCTGTAGTCCCAGCTACTCAGGAGGTTGAAGCAAGAGAATCACTTAAGCCCAAGAGTTTGAGGTTGGTGTGAGCTGTGATATCACAGCAGTCTACCGAGGGTGACATAGTGAGACTCTGTCTCAAAGAAAAGAAAAAGAAAGAAAAGTACACAGATAGACTGTGGTTATGCTGTTCTGATTAAACCCCATCTGATCCAGAATCCCACTGCATAGATAGATAGTGCATATTTACATAGTCACACTATGTGCGTTTATACAATATAAACATATTCATACACATACGCAAATGTCAAAATGCATAGATAGATCGGTAATAATAAAAGAAATGTCAAACACAATAAATTGTTAACAGTTATTAAACCCAGATAGTGGATATATAACTATTTCATTATTCTTTCAATTTTTGTGTGTTTGAACTTTTCCATATGAATAATTTGGGAAAAGAAAAAATGGATCTTACGAATGAGTAAGGCCTCCAGTCCAGAGAGCTACGGAGTAATGCTCGGCAAAAGATCCATTTTTTAAAAAGGTGAAATTAAGGAATGTATCATTCAAGAAACATCGATGTTCCCAGCAGGTGTGAAGCTCTGTCCTCCTGGGTGGTGGAGAGTCTATGGGGAGCAAGATCACAGGGCTCCCACCTTCATGAAGGTCCAGAGGGCATCAACCAATAATGCAAACGGCAGCCGCCAATGGAAGACTCCCCTGCTCTCAGAGGACTAGCCATTAACTCATCCTCCTAATTTGTTTCCAATGAGACCCGACCACATGCATGTCCTGATCAATGAATAAGGTGCCAGGGACCATTGAGGTCTTCCTAGTGTACATGGTCATAAAACTGACCTAAGCAGAAGAACGTTTGGTCCTCCAGGGTCTCTTTCATTTGGGGACCAGCCCCAAGTTACACATCTTTGTGGGGGGTTGTGGAAGTGTGATGCAGGCTCTCCAGTACCTGGACGAAGAGAAGAAGATGGCATTCGGAGGGGTCCTGGAGGCAGGCGCAGGCTGCACCAGCTGGGCTGCAGCTCTGGAGTGAAGCTCAGTGCTCTTGTTGTAACACATGTCTTTTTGATTAGAGGTTATAAATGTCTTAGCTGACAGAATTTTGAGGCTGTGCTTTTGCTTTTTGGCAAACTCAACATAGGAAAAACAAGCTTTCGTAGTTTTGGAAGAGAAAGAATAAGTGAAAGATTATAGTCTTGATATAATTAAAACCATTCCTTTTCTACAAGCTCAAAACCAAGGAAAAGCAGTCAGTTGTATTTCCATTACTGCTAGTGAGTCCCGTCCAGCTCAGCACTGGCCCTGTCTAGGGAAGGCATCAGCTTCCAGTGGCTGCTGACCTCCAGGTTTCCTCACTGACTCCTGCTGGCCTTCTCAGCACAAAACCTTAAAGGATGTATGTGAAAAGCAATGGGGATCATGCAAATGTATAGATCAACATATTCTTCATTATTATGTTAGGATCTGTTTCTAGCTGTGGGGCCTCACTTCCTGCTGGCAGTGCCATTGTAGGCCATGCCACCACTTGACCAAAACAAATTTTAATTTATGTTTTTATATTTTAGTTTGTTGCAGGAATATTTTCAGAATGTATAGATTCCAGTTATTTCTTTATTGAAAAACAGGGTGGTGGGGAGCAAGAGTAACATTGCTTTAAGAAATGGAAATGTCAACCATCAAATTGGCTATGATGCTTCCGTTGTACTAAAAAGCATATTTTTATGTAGTAAATAATAGTCATAACTCCACCCCATGACATTTCAGCTCTGAAAACTCTATGATAGTCATCCGCTGAGATGGCCTCCTGTGATGCTCCTCTCCTGGTGTTTGTGTCCCCGTGAAGCGCCCCCCACACTGACTGGCCTTGCGAGCCCCATGACGTACGGCAGAGGTGCCGGTCTGTGACCTCTGAGGTGCAGTGTTTAGAGTCCACCTTTGTCTCTTGTTCAAGCTTGTTATATCTTTACTAGTTTTGTCTATTCTATATTTTTCTGAGAGAGGAGGGTTGAAATCTCAGACGATACTTGTGAATTTGCTAATTTCTTTTCGTTTCTACCTATTTCTGTTTTGTGTATTTTGAAGCTCTGTCATTAGATATATGCACATATAGATTGTTATTTTCTTTGGATGAATTAACTCGTTAATCATTATAAAAATGATTCTTCATCCCTTTTATTATTGCTCATCCTAAAATTCTTTGCCTGATGTTTCTGTTACCACTCCAGCTTTTTTTGATCAGTGTTTGCATTATATATACAATATATATACACACATATATTTCCATCATTCTACTTTTAACCTATCTGTATGTCTTCATATTATTTAAAATGAATTTCTTGTAAACAACATATTATAGAGTTTTAGTGGGGTTTTTTTGTTTTTTGTTTTGTTTTGTTTTGAGACAGAGTCTCATTAAGTCACCCTCAGTAGAGTGCTGTGGCATCATAGCTCACAGCAACCTCAAACTCTTGGGCTTAAGCGATTCTCTTGCCTCAGCCTCCCAAGTAGCTGGGACTACAGGCGCTGGAGTTTTATTGTTTTACATTCTCAGACAAGCTCTGACTTTTAAGGGGTGGGTACCTAAGTTGGGGTTCAACCACAGAGGCAGAACCCGCAGGAGATAGATTCGGTAATGCAGTGGCTTATATGACGGTGGGAACTGGCTAGGCTAGTTTGAAATCCTAGGGTGTGTCATCAGGAAAGTCAAAGGTCAAACTGGTGCCCTCAGGCCTGGCAGATGCTGCTGTCCACAGGCCAGGTTCCTTCTTCATCAGGGAGGCTTCATCTCCTTTCCCAAGGCATTTTGACAGATGGAACAAGGCCCACCTAGATTATCTGGGATAATCTCATTTGCTTTAATTCAACTGATTTTTTCCTGCTTAAAATGTCTTTGGGGTGGGGCAAACTAAATATTCTTTTGCTTGTCACCAGGTTTCAGATATTTGGCTGTAATGTGTCTGGGTATGATTTGAAAGTTTATTGACTTTTTGGAATCTGAGGGTTTTCTGTTTTCATAACACGTGCAAAACATTAAATGTCGCCATTATATTTTTAAGTATTTTTCCCCTCCCTTGTCTTCCTTTCCTGGTTCTCCATAACCATCTGATGGAACACTTGTTATTGTCCCATATTCACTGAAACACTGATTTTCCCTCCCGTGACTGTTTTATGGTTCATATCGAATAGTTCTTATTACCTGTATTCGTGTTCACTGATCTTTTCTTCTCAGCGTCTAATTTGCTCTTCATCTCATCCAGTGCTTTTTGCATTTCAGGGATTTTACATCCATCTCTACAAGTTCTATCTGGAGAAATGCCCCATTCCTCACTTCATCACGCTCCTATTTTCTACACCTTCCTAAACATATGTGAGCTATGTGTAATAACCTTTATCACCCTCTTCTAGTTTTATCATCTCTATCATTTCTGGCTCAGTTTTACTGATACTTTTCTCCTGTTTCTTTCTTTGTAGGATAATTTGTGTTGCACACGGGACATTGCGATGTTTTTTCTTGAGGGATAGGTTTCTTTGTATTCTTGACTAGCCCTGGATTTTGCTTTATTAGTTATTTAAGTTACTTGGTATCACCTATGTTTGAGGCTTGCTTTTAAGCTTTGTTATGACTAGTTCAGTGCAGCTGTCCAGGCCTAGTGCCTAAACTAGCAGATCCACAGAAAAAGCGACACTCTCCTGAGGGTTTTACTCGATGCCTCATGCATCACAGGGCCTTCCCACTCCCGATGGTGAGAACACAAACTGCTTACAGCCCTGTGTGGGCTCAGGGAACTGCTCTGACATTCTACTTTCTGCTTTTCTTTTCCTGGACTCAGATGGTTGCTCAAAGAGTTGGGGCTCTTTGCTGGCCATCTCCAGAATTCTTACTCTCTCTTTGCAACTGTTTCTTCTCCAGTATTTTTCCTGAAGTGTCTTGCCAGTTTGGACTCTTCAAACTTTCTCAGAAACTGCTCCCAGACACTAAGCTCAGACAATCTTAGAAAATACTTTATCTTCTCTAAGGGAGCCTGCAATTTGAATTGCTCACTTTCTAGAAAACATTATTTTCACCATTCTGTAGTTGCTTAGGACAGGAGGACCACTCTCACTCTGTCTTGGCCAGAGTAGAAATGTTCAGTTATTTGTTTTGAATGGAATAGAATATTGTCATAAATTAACCTTTTAGTGCTCAAAATTTAACCATAGAAAGACGGAAATAGACTCAATTATAAACACAAGAACAACCTTCGAGTTACTATTTCTAGCTTTAGCATACAGTAATTGAAGCGTAAAATTCTCAGGGGACGATTAAGTTAATCCAGGATTTGTATTCCAGCAGTGAGTCCTTCAGGCTCCATGAATTTGGTTATAGTTTCTGCCTGACGGGGATCTGGGTCGGGCCTCTGAGTCTTATGTCTCTTATCTCCCATGAACTACATAAGCATATTTTTAGGCAAATTAGAATTGAAAATGAGCCTTCTACTCCCACTCTAGTGATTGTCTAGGTCATTCCAAACTCTGGTAGTGCTGACAACTCGATAACTTTCTTTCTTTTTTTTTGAGACAGAGTCTCACTTTGTCACCCTCAGCAGAGTGCCGTAGCGTCACAGCTCACAGCAACCTCCAGCTCTTGGGCTTAGGGCGATTCTCTTGCCTCAGCCTCCTGAGTAGCTGGGACTACAGGCACCCACCACAATGACTGGCTATTTTTTTGTTGCAGTTTGGCCGGGGCCGGGTTTGAACCCGCCACTCTTGGTATATGGGGCCAGTGCCCTACTCACTGAGCCACAGGAGCCTCCCTCAATAACTTTCTTTCAAAGAGTGTCTAACAAACCTCCAAGATTACTTACACAGCAACAGAAAAGCAAATTAAGAGCTTCAAACATATTGAATTTTTGGAATTGGGTTTTGTAATAAGTCTGAAAAATCCTCACACATATTTGATTTTTTAATATTGCATACAATAACTCCTTTCATTTAAATATAGTGCTTAATTTTTTTTTACTTTTCTGTAACAGTTGTCTTAAAAATTAGAATTTTATGTTATAAAATCCAAATGTTGGTTCCATGTACTAGTTTCATACTGTTTTCTTAATATATTAACTGCATTACCACAGTCATTATTCCTCTGAATATTTTAACTCTTCTTTAGGAAGTCTCTTTTGACTTCAAAATTCTTTAGAAATTAATTTTAGCGTAAAACCTTTATTTCTTCCAAGTTACTTTGAAACTTTCATCATTTCTCTCAAATCATAAATACAGTATGTTTTTGCTTTTGAAAGAAAGAAAAATATCTCTTATTTCACTGTGAAGCATATTTTTAAAGTCTTTAACGCTTAGCATGTGGTAAGGATATGATAATTAAAATTTGGACCAATATCTATAAATGTATCACTGAAGAATTGTTTAATAAGTTAGTTCTACAAACTTCCAATATATCAAATATTTTAAAATATAATTAATACATAGTAATGGCAAACACACAGCATGTTTGAGGATGTTAGACAGCTTTCTTTCATATTGATACCTTGCTTAATTGAAATGTTTAAATTCTCAATCTTTTTTTTTTTCCTTTTGGTAAATGCATAAATTGTGTCTTATAAAAATGGACAGTTTGGGAGAGATTGCTGTTTACCTATGCATTATCCGTTTTCCTGACTTTCTTTAGAGAATCAGACAAATAACCCTCACATTACCTACTTGGAATAAAGACTACATATCCCAGCTTCCCTTGCAGGTGGGCAAGGCTCTGTGACTACATCCTGGTCACTATAAGCTTAAAGCCAATGACTCCACCAAAATCTATGCCCTAATTTTTACTTTGCTTCCTCCTCTTTCTTCCTCATGGCCTGGAATTCAGACTGATGGAGGTCCAGTGGCCAGCTCTGACTATGAAGCATGTGTTGGAAGGGTAAAAAGAGAGAAGGAGCCTGGGTCCCCAGTGACCCTGGAGCTGCTACACCAGCTTGCACTGACCTCTGGCCTTCTCTGAAGGGAGAGAGAGAATATCTTTTATTTTGTTTTAGCCTTGTGATTTACATTTTCTATTTTACATAACAGAAACTAATCTTAACTAATATAACAATAGTGATATCATTTTAGAAACGCAAGTCATCAAAAATCTCAAATTATCTACATAAAAATATGTAGATACAGATAATATACATGATATAGGTATAAATAAATGGTGAATATACACACGTAGCAATTGGCACATATTTCAAGTTTTCCTTTGCAGGGCCTGGCCTCCTTTTGCTGGTGCTATCACAAGTCATGCCACTGTTTTATCAAAATCAATTTTGATTTTTCTATAGAAATATTTTGGTGGGTTTTTTTTGCAGTTTTTACCTGGGGCTGTGTTCAAACCTACCACCTCCAGCATATGGGGCTGGTGCCCTACTACTTTGAGGCACAGGCGCCGCCCTAGAAATATTTTTAGAACTGGTAAAATACTTTTATTAAAATGTCCCTTAAAATGTGAACCACTAGATTGCGTATTATTCTTTTATTGCAGTGAAAGACATATTATTATGTGTTGTCTCAGAATCTCAGGTAATGATGATCTCGCTCATGCCATTTTAGTCCTTATTATTCTGTAATAACCAGCCTTCAAGATGACCCTTACTTATTCTCATCTTCTCTGTTTACAACCTTTATATTCCCAAACACACTGAGTCAGTGCTGGTCTTTTGTTGCCCCATAGAATAAGGCAGAAGGGACCACATATGATATCTGAAGCTTGACTGTAAAAGGTATTTAGGCTCCTGCTTTGGTCTCTTGGATCAGTCACTCTGGGGTGAGGTCCACATGGAGAGGAGATAACTTGCCAAGGGATTGGAAGTAGATTCTGCCTGTCAAGCCTTCGGATGATGGCAGCCCTGACAGATATCTGATTCTACTCATGAGAAACTCAGATCCATAACTCAGCTGACCCATGGAATCCATGAGAAGAAAAAATGGCTATGATAGTTCTAAGCCCATATGTTTTGTATTGATTTGTTATGTAGCAATAGTAAATAATGGACATACTAATTATTTAATTTATAATTTTGAATATTTTTGTAGAAATTGAACTGAGCTCATCATTAGAGCCCTGTCTTCCCCTCTATCCTTTGGTCAGTTTCTAATGATTCACATTTTTTTCTTTTCTTTTTCTAGGAAAATAAAACCTTAGTAATAGCAATCATAGGTTTCCAAGAAGTAGAGATTTTCAATTCTAAGTTTCAGGTAATTTTATTATATTTTTTCAACTTGTTTTGAGTGAGTAGATAATGTATTAGCTATAGTCACTAAAAAAATTACTCCCAAGTTATTATTAATTCAGTTACAGTTTGGGCATTTCATTTCAAATTTATTGAAAATTTCTAGAATTGTTTTCCTGGATAGAAACTTGACTGATTGTGTATTGGCATAGCAGCTGGCGTGAGTAAAATGTTAAAATGGTACATTCTTGGTAACTAATTCAAACTACTGAGACTCGGAAATTCTGCCATATTACAATGGGCCTGGAATTGACTTTTATATTCTGAAAAAAGATTTCACTGTTACCCATGGCCAAATATCCTGTCTGCACATGTTCTGATGACTAGATTTGGGGTCAGTGCTCTGGATTTAGTCCCTAGAGACTCATTTCTGGAATAGCAGTGTTTTGTTCTTACTTCAATACACAGGTTCCCAGTATCCATGTGATAATTTCAGACTGCCTGGATAGGAGACACTGGTATTTCTAATTTACTCCTGACAGGTCCTGTGGGAGCCATCACAGGTGACCTGAGAATTACATCTACATCTCAAACAAAAATTAAGCTCTTGGTGGGAGGTACCTGTGGTTCAAAGAAGTACGGTGCCAGTCCCATATACCGGAGGTGGTGGGTTCAAACCAGGCCCCCAGCAGAAACTGTAATAATAATAATAATAATTAAGCTCTTGTGGCGCAGCAATGCAGGCACATTGACAGAGGGAGGTAAGTAATATCTACTCTCAGTAGCAAGAAGTCTCAAGATCTGTGATTCTTTTCCTTGTAGGGCAAGGATTTTTAAAATGCCAAGAGGTTCTCTAAGATCAAGTTCACCACACAGATGGGTGGAAGCCAAGGCGGTGCCACTTGCCTACGAAGCACCTGGAATTCTGACCAAGGATGAAGAGTAGAATGAGCAGGGCCTGACTTTTCTCACCACAGGAAACTCTCCCATGGACAGGCTCTGTGCGAGAGCTGATCTTGCTCAGCTGGCCTTGAAGAGTTCTACCTTCCTGTGGATAAGGGACCTGCCTCCAGGTGGAAGGATGAGGATTGTTCACAGGTGATGAGGACAGAGACCAACTGCTTTCAGAATTAGATCCTGACTCACCAACTATGACCCTTTGTAAAAATTTCTCCAACTCATTTATCTTAGTCTTCTCATCTATAAAATGAAGATAATGAAACTTCTCTCCCAAAGAGTTGTTGTTGGACTAAATGAGGGAGGGAAAATCCAGTCCCTTGTCCCGTGATAGGCAAGCAGTCAAGCAAGCAAGTATCCTCATCATCCAAAGATCTGTGGGTGTGCGTTCATGTGTGGCAGGGTGACAGCTGGAATTGTATTCCCCTCCAACTTTCCTCCAATTAATCTGCCTTTTCCAAGTAGAGTTTTTATCAAACCTTGAGAGGACCAGCCCTGTGGCACCTATAAATGCACACGTGCCCCTTTGTGGAGCTGCCATGATGCCCATGCCCTGAGCCCCCCAGTGCTTGACTGACAGCCAGTGCATCTCCTCCTGACATCTTCTTGCGCAATCCCTCCTTGGAGTCACCGTGGGAGGACAGAATGGTTCCCTCATGGATTCCCCCATAGGATTCTGGGCTGCCCACTACCTGCCATACCCCCTGTGGTATGGTTGGGGTCCCCAGGGCTCACTGCTCACAATAAGCAGTAGATAACTGAGTAGATAATTTATGAACTATAGTCTCACTAAAAAAATTACTCCCAAGTTATTATTGATTCAGTTATAGTTTGGGCATTTCATTTCAAATTTACTGAAAATTTCTAGAATTGTTTTCCCGGATAGAAACTTGACTGATTTGTGTATTGGCATAGCAGTTGGCATGAGTAAAATGTTAAAATGGTGCATTCTTGGTAACTGTATTCAAACTACTGAGACTTGGAGATTGTCCCAGCTGCCAGCCACCTGCAGCCTCACAGCCTGTGTACCAGGCCAGCTCTTCTGGAGTTTTCTCTGGTCATTTGGTCAATTTATCTCAGCTGCAGTATATATAAAGGCACTAAGCAGATCAAATTTGTATCTTCTCTCGGTTTGTCCGTTTAAAAGAAATATTAAAATCAATTTAAGTCAACTCTTTTAGAAGCAGTTGTATTTGTGTACAATTGGGAGACAGAGCATTTTCTGGAACAGTTGTCATATCAATAAGAGTTTTTACAGATTAAAGAAAAGGGTTTCAGGAGGACATGCCTTGTATCAAATAACTTTGCCAATGGAACAGAACCCAAACTCCATAAAATAATTTAAAGAGGTTTGTTCTGAACTGAATCATGTGTGACCATGGGTGGAAGAGCCAACCCCAAGAAGCCTTAAGCAAGTGGTCTCATTGTGTTTGGGCTGTAGTCTGGTTTTATACATTTAAGACAGACAGGAATCACACACAAAGTCCTAAGCTGATACAAGGAAGGTGTACATAGGTTTGGTCCAACAGGCAGGACATCTTGAAGTGGGACGTTACAGGTTACAGGTAGATTTAAAGATTCTTTGATTCGTGATTGGTTAAAGAAATGAAGCTTTGTCTAAAGCAGTGTTCAGAAACCTTCTTTATCTCACGGCACACTTGAGCCTATAGTTAAACTTCTGTGGCACACTTAAATTATGTTGATCAAACCCAGCCCCAGCCAAAAACTGCAAAAAAAAAAAAAAAAAAGAGTCAAAAGAATATTCTTAACTGTGCTTTGAAATTTTTTCAAAAATAATTAAAGACCTTCAAAAATTTTTTGTAGGGTACCTAAGGTCCTCTCACAAATTACTGGTCTAAAGGCTTGAGATGTGTTAAGATAAGGAAGTCTGTTAATCAGGACAGAAGTCCAGACCCACACCCACCTGTTAAGGAAATTGAGCACCTGCAGGTGTGACTTCTCCAGGGTGGGAGGGGGCATGATGAGGCCTGTCTGACCTCCCTTCCCACAGCCACCAACTCAGCCATGGGGTATTTCTCAGGTTCCCTTGGCCAAAAGGTGATCCATTCATTCTGTTGTAGGGGGGAGGGGTTGCTTAATATTTTATTTTAGTTTGCAACTTGATTGGCCTCTGGATCAAATGTATTTCCTCTGCTCCAGGGTGTCCCCCTGGGCATGTTCAGAGTGGCCTGGAACTAGGATTCCAGGGCTGTTGCATAACCCCCCACTCCCACCCTAAACTTGTGGGCTTGTGGGTCCTGGGGTGTGGGGGCTGCAGGAATGATGTCAAGGTCGGGGTGGGGGTGAAGTGTGTGTCAAGCATCAGACTCTCCTGGTAGGACACTACACTCTTCTTAGAGAGAGCTGGTGAGATCTGAGAGAGCAAAGGTGAAATCTGCAAATCACTTGCTCTCCGAGGAAGGTGGAGAGACTGCTGGATTTATGCTAACGACCGTATGGCTAGTGAAACGTCTTTGTCCTCATCAGGGAAAGTCATCTGCAGGTAGCAATAAATTGATTCCTAAATAGTGTGTGTGGTGCAAATAAATAAAGAAATGGGCTAGAAATGAAATTCTAATAGACTTGGTGGGAAGTAATTTGTGAGCAAATCTTTCTGCTACTCAGGATGTGAATGGCATCTCTGGGAGAGTTCGAGATCCCCAACACATTCCCTAATTACTGATGCTAATTACCTGCATCTTCATTTGCATACCATCCTGAGACAGAAGCTACAGAGGCCCCCCCAGGCCTCTTCTTCCCTGTTTCCCCACTTTTTATTCCTGTTCATTTAGAAATGAAGGATAAAGAGAAGCAGAACATTCGTTAACAGAGAGGATGGCCGAGCAGACTTTGTCCCTCTCTCGGAGGGGGCTGGCAGCTTCCTGCCCCAAATCTAAACGTGAAGACAGACATTTATATTTCCACGGCTCATCTACAAGGATGTTTAAGCACTTCCAATTTGGGGAAGCCACATGGCCCAGTGGTTAAGAGCCCAGGCTCTGGATTCAGACCCTGACTCAGCCACATCTAAGATCTGCAGAATAGGAGCATTAGAAGAACAACTTTAGACACATTAACTTTGACAGTGTTTAACTGAGCAAAGGACATTTCTTGAATCAGGCAGTCCTCAGCACCAGATGAGGTTTGGGGGTCCTCCGGCTGCCCCGCCGTATGGTCGGTTAAGATTTATGGACAGAAATAGGAAAATGATGTAGAGAAAACGGAAGTGAGGTATAGAAACAGCCAGATTGGTCCCAGCTTGGTGTTGCCTTATTTAAACATGGTTAAAACAGTTTGCCATCTATAATTGGCCAAAACTCTGTGATCAGTACGAAAGCAGGTTCCAGTCTGTTTACACATCCAGTTACGTTACAGTTATACACACTGAAGTGCTACTTAAAATGTGTATGAAGGCAGCTTGAGGCTAAACTTAATTTGATAGGAGAGGGGTAGAGATGCTCCTTCCAAGGTTGCCGTGAAGGTCAGTGCAGCCTCTCGCCTGGACTGAGCCCTGGGAAAGGTGAATTCTTGTTACTGCTATTTCACTTGTAACTCCACTGTAGGAAGGTGAGGGGGTGACTCTCTGCCTAGTGGGGTGGGGGTCAGATGGTGCTTCCTCCTCATGCAGGGCTCTTGGCTTTATAGAACCTCTACTGGTGGTTAGGGATATCCCCCTACCCCCAAGAAAAGCAGCCTTGGCCCCTGCCCTTGTCCTGACCACCCCACAGAGTCAGAGCCTGTGAATGACTGTGGGGGATGCAGCCAGTGCAGGGGGTGGCTCTGGACACCCCTGAGTTGAAGTTGGCTGCAGAGTTGGTGGAGGGTGGCCACCTGGATTTTTTTTTTTTTTTTTGGCCTCTTGTTTGTTTTTTCTGGTAAAAACAAACAAACAAAAAAACCCCAGTAGATTGTTGTATCAAATATTATTTATTTATTTCTTTACTTTTAGTTCAAAAGCTGGAGCATGTATTTCTCAATCTCACTACATAGTTTGTACCTTGGCAGAAATCTAACCTTGACATTGACTTCTGGCTTTTCCTCTTCGTGTTTGAATATATTTATGGGTCTGTAAAATGAGGATTGGGATGAAACCATTGTAAATATAGCTAGTCTGCCTT
>NW_003852668.1:818695-820093 GCF_000181295.1 Otolemur garnettii | reverse complement strand
GCAATTATAATTTTGAGTAATACAGAGTGATTATTAGAGATGTAAAACGTAGGATTTTACTAACAAATTAGAGTCAAAGTGATGTTGTAGCTTGATAAATTATGTTTTGTTGTGTGCTAATGCTTGAAATGAAATGCATAAACTCTTGTAAAGAGTCCCAAAATGAACTTTGCTGCATTTAATTGTATGTTGTTCAGTGAATTCATTATGTTATATTAGATGATAGTTTTCTAATTCCTTTTCCTACAGGTATAATAATAGTCCTTGTGTTTCTGAAATATATTTAAGCATACATGTTAATCACCAGGTGAATCACAAATTTAGTCCACTGCTCAATGTGACCCTGTGCTGGTTTTCTATTACTACCTGTCGGACTCAGCAAGCTCAGCAGCTTAACACAGCACACGTTTGTTCTCTCATGGTTTTTGCTGGTTGGGAGTCTGGGCATGGCCCTCTGCACAGGGTCTCAGAGGCTACAATCCAGGTGCTGACTGGGCTGTGTTCTCATCTGAACCCTTGACTGGGGAGGAATCTGCTCCCAAGCTCCCTTGTGTCAGCAGAATTGAAGCTGTAACTGGAGGGTTTGTGGGAGCTAGTAGGTGTGGCTCTTGGCAGCTGCATGGGGTTCTTGTAGGTCCCTGCCACAGGCCCTCACAGTGGCCTCCAGGACATGGCTGTGTGCCTCTTTATGACTAGCAGGGGAATCTCTTTCTCTCCAGTCTGCTTTCAGTGGTTCTCAACCTTCTTTTCATTGTTACAAAGAGGTCACCACCCACAGGTTGAGAACCCCTGGTGGGTGATCTTTTTTTTCCTTTCATTTTTTGAGGCTTCTGAAAGAAGCACTGGCCAGATGGTAGGGCTCAGCATTGAGATGGGAGGTGGTGCATTTGGGGGAGTGATACTTAGGGGGAAATAAATGTTCTGTTTTAAACATGTTACATTTAAAAGACTGTGTGATATTCAAATTGAAATATTAACCGCAGATATGTGAATCCTGAGCTCAGAAGAGTGGCCTGGCCTACAGGTATAAACCTGATGTGTTTGGCATAAAAATAGTATTTAAACCCATGAGAACATTTAAGACTATCTGGAAAGAGAGAGAAAAGAAGAAAAACCAAAAAGAAGAAAAATTTTAAAGAGAGAAAAAGACCTTGAATCAACCTTGGAACTTCAATATTCAAAGGCTAGAATGAGAGTCTTAAATCATGTGACCTAATCAAGGAAATAGCACTCTGTGTTCCCTTGACTCTGCCACAGTCCATTGGGAAGAAGAGTCTGGTCCTACTGGCACTTAAGGGTTGGGTTATAAGTCGGGGCACTGGGGCATGAGCATGGTTTGGGTGGGGGTCCTGGGTACAACCCTAGAACTGTCTGCTGCTGGCCCTGTCTTAATGATTG
>NW_003852668.1:785543-817482 GCF_000181295.1 Otolemur garnettii | reverse complement strand
ATATATATACTTACTGTGCTTCAAATATATATACTTTATATATATTTTATATATAGGCTTTCCTGGTACCCAAATATATATACTTTATATATATTTTATATACATATATGAATTATATATATACTTACTGTGCTTCAAACTTCTTTCTAAGAAATTTAACTAATGATCTTTAAACATTTTTGTGGCACACCTATGATCCTGTCACGGGATGCTGGTTGAAAATCACCGCCCTAATACAACCATTCCCTGCCTGGGCTTGAGTACCAGGAAAGCCTAAGTTTGTTTTCTGTCTCTGTCACTTAGTAGCTGTGTATTCTTTTTTGGGGGGGGTGCTGGGGCCGGCTTTGAACCCACCACCTCTGGTATACGGAGCCAGTGCCCTACTCCTTGAGCCACAGGCACTGCCTGTAGCTGTGTATTCTTGTTGCTGATGCTCTTTGACTCTCAGTTTCCCTACCAGTAAAATGTACAGAATTAGGTAAGTGAATTAAAGAGAGAGGGTGTGTAAAATTATATAATACATGGTGGGGAAATTTTCGCCATTTTTATTATTTCCAAAAGAAAGGTGAGCGTATACTATGCTTTTCAAGGAAATATGTGATTAATATTTTAAGCTCCACACTCATACCTTCTTTCACATCTGAAATAACTATGTGAGCTCTCCAGGCAGCGGCTTTGATTTGATTTTGGCTGCTATGGTAACAGGTTCCCTGTGGGACATTGCCTCTTTCCGGGCACTGCCCCTGGACCAATGCCCCCCACCCCGTGGCAAGGCTTCTGTGCTGACCAAGCAGTTGAAGCCAGAGGCCCAAACCCAGCTTCCCTCTTGGGACCCAGAGCTGGGTCTTTGCGTTCTTCAGCAACTTGCTCTTGTTTGGTTTTGAAGAGAATCAGTGCAGGTGTTCCCAGCTCTTCCCGTCCTGCAGCTCACCTATGGCCCCGAGCAGCAAGTTAAAGCTCAGACGACGGTAGCCTCCTTCCTTAGAAGGAGCTCATGTGTGTGCAGCGCAGCAGGCAAGTTCGCGGGCAGACAGAATGCAAATACTTACCTAGTAGGTTTTATTTTATCCCCGTTCCATTATGAATGACCTTATAATCCATAGTAAAGATTTTGAATATTACTCTAGGCAGTGGGGAGTCATTAAAATGTTTTAAGCAGAGAAATGACATATTAGATTTGTATTCTAGAAATGCTCTAGTGTGGAGAACGGATTGCAAGAGGAGAGGGGAGGCCAGGAGGGTCTCCCAAGCAGCAGCAGTTGTCTGAAGGAAAGGCAAGTGGGCCTGATGTGACAGGGGTGGGTAGAGAGGCTTGGAGAAGATGCTGGAGATAGCTGGGGGGAGCAGAACCAATGGGGTTTGGCATTGGCTGCAAATAAGGGGAAGAGACAGGTGAGGAATGGGGTCACGACTTCTGTGCTCGGAATTCAGACTGATGGGCAACAGCGGATTGAGACAGGAGCATGGCAGTGAGAACAGGAGTTGAGGTTGGCTGTGCTGAGCTGATGTGCCCACGATGTCCAGGTGGAGATGTCTGGTGGGCAGCTGGCTGTGAGGAGGGAGGAATAACGGGCTCAATGTTGCAGTGAAGAGAGAGGATGGGGTGTCAGAGAGCGGTCAGAGCCCACTGGGAGGCTCCTGGGAGCACCCCCTTGCAGCGTGGCCAGACTTCTATTAGGGCAAAGAGGGGAAAGCAATGGTTGGCAGAGTATTTCGCAACATGAGATAATTTCTTTCTTTCTTTCTTTTTTTTTTTTTTAGAGACAGAGTCACTTTGTCGCCCTTGGTAGAGTGCTGGGGCGTCACAGCTCACATTAACCTCCAGCTCTTGGGCATAGGCAATTCTCTTGCCTCAGCCTCCCAAGTAGCTGGGACTACAGGTGCCCGCCACAATGCCCAGATATTTTTTGTTGCAGTTTGGCTGGAACCGGACTTAAACCCCCCACCCTCGGTATATGGGGCTGGCACCCTACTCACTGAGCCACAGGTGCCGCCCATGAGATGATTTATTAACCTTTCCCTCCAGAGGACAAGGAAATAGTTTAGGGGCAGAAGAGGAGAGGTAAGTTGAGAGAGGGGAGAGGAAGAACAGGGGATATGGGAATGAAAATGTGGCAGGAAGAGGTGTCAGAGGGGCTTCCAGCTCAGTAGGACCCAAAACAGGGGCCCAAGTGTGGAATTTCCAGTTATTGTACAAACTCTGAAATGATGAGACCCTGAGGGGTGAGAGCCCAGGGAAGTGGGCAAATCACAACACAATTCTACTTTTCTTTTTCAGACCCTCAGCCAATAGACATGAAGTTATATGCCCTGTCTGCCCAAAAAGTCAGGCTGAATTGTCCCCCTGCCAGTGACACACTAAAATCTTCACCCCAGTACTGTAGAGTGTGTCCAATTGGGCCTCTGAAGAAGTAATGGGGTTAAATGAAGTCCTTAGCCTGGACCCTGATCCAGTCTGCCTGGTGTCCTCAGGAAAGGAGATAACGACACAGGTGCACACAGAGGGGGACCGTGTGGAGAGCAGGAAGAAGACGGCCACCTGCAAGCCGAGGACAGTGGCTGACACCCTGATCTCAGACTTTCATCAAGAAAATAAACTTCTGTCATTTGGGTGCTTTGTGACATATTTATGTTGTACTTTATGGGGCAGCTGGAGCGCAATCACACACACAGCGCCGCCAGGGGTGCAGGGGAGGAGGCGTGCCCTTGGGTTTGGGCTCAGTGGGGTGTGGTGCTGGGCGGATGCTCCTACAGGGCTGCCTCCAGCCAGCTGGAAATAGGGCGATGCTGCTGGGGGGTGGCCACAGCTACAGGGTCTCAAGAGGGGTCAGCAGGCTGCTGGAACCCCAGGAGGAGAGGCAGGGTGTGGCCCTGTAAGCCTGGGGAGCAAGGGGCAGGGGCACAGGGGCAGGTGGGAAAATGGGCCAAAGTCCTCAGTACACAGGGAGGGGCTGGGGGGAACTCAGAATGGTGGCTGTTTGGGGAGGGCAGCTGCAGCCCACGGCTGGCCAGCCTGTGACTTGGGACAAGCCATGCAACCTCTCTGTTCCCAACTTCTACAGCTATAAATCGGGGTAACAGTGACAAAATGCCACCCTCCCAGGCTTGCCTTGGGGATTAAGTGAGATGGTGACATGTGAGCGCTTAGAATGGTGCGTGGTACCAAGTGACCCCGCAGGCCAGCGCCATCATTCATTCCTGAGTCTGCACCTCACTGCCGAGCCTCTGTGGGCACAGCCATCATGTCATCAGCCTTGGGGACGTCAAAGCTGCACACACCAGCAAGCAATGCTGGGAGAACACAAGGCTTCCATGGTGTTGCTAGGTGCTCCCTAAGTTGTATTACACATCGCTTAATTAGATTTTAGAGTTAGCTTTACAGTATAATTTATATACCATTTTATAGTCCACGGTTCAATGACTGTTAGCAAATTTATGCAGCTGTGTAACTTTCATCACCCCACCCTCCGAGTTTGCAGTCAATCCCTACTTCCATCCCCACCCAGCCAACCACTGATCTGTGCGCTGCCACCATCGTTTTGCCTTTTCTAGAAATTTCCATAGCAATGAAATCATACACTACGTCACCTTTTGTATCCAGTTTCTTTCCCTGAGCACGGTGTTTTGGGGAGGGGTGATGCATGCCGGTGCACGTGTTTACATTGCATTTCGTTCCATGCCATTGAGTAATTTTCCACTGCACGGAGGTACCCCCGCTTTTATTTGTCCATTCATCACTTGATGGATATTTGGATTGCTTCCACTTTTTGGCTGTTTTAAATAATGCTGCTATTTTAGTGGGTGAAGACTTTCATTTCTCTAGGATAGATACATACAAGCAGAATTGCTGGGTCATGTGAGAAGTCTGTATTTAACTTTTTAAGAAACTGCCACACTTTTTTCAAAACTGGTTCTGCCCACCCAACTAGACTTGACTTCTTTTCACACATGAAGTATGCTGTGGCTCTTATTCGACAACCATCCCCATGGCTGTCACCGGCCCCCTGCCCCAACGCAGCACCCAACAGTCCATGGGAGGCCAGCAGGTTCTGGCAAGGATTAACAAACTCCTTGGAAACACAGAACTCTTCTCCTGGGCTGAGCAAGTGTGGTCCTCTCCAACCAGTGTTTGAAGGGACTGAGTTGGTGGAGGTGCTCTCTGAAGAGAGAGGGGTTCACGAGTTCTCTGAATCCTCACCTGACCGGCAGGGCCAGCAAGGAGGATGAGGCTGAGGCTCAGTGGGAGTGTTCACCTCCCTGGCCCCACTATGGCCGGAGAATCTGGGGCCGTGCTGCAGTTCTGCCTGTTGTTAAAGAAAAATTATTGAGGGTGGTGCCTGTGGCTCAAAAGGGTAGGGCACCGGTCCCATATGCTGGAGGTGGCGGGTTCAAACCCAGCCCCAACCAAAAAAAAAAAAAAAAGAAAAAAGAAAAATTATTGGATGACACTTGTGAATGCACGGAAGGACGCTTTCCACAGGGCACAGCAGCAGGTGCAGGAACCAGGGCAGTGGGATTTTGCCGTGGGGGAGAGAATCACCCTCTGAATTCAGCACAGGCAAGTGGGAATTTATAGCCAGGGGCCAGGGGCAGTGGATGGAAAACTACTAGGAGGAAACAAAGGGGTCCAGGGGATTCTGTCTATACTAACCTAGCAGGATGGGAGCTGGAGACAGGCCAGGTGAGCAGACACCACCTGGGGCCGGTGGAGGACGAGCTGGCCAGTATTGGAGGTGGGGGGCTCTTGCCACACTGACCTAGCACGGCTCAAGGGCTCTTTGCTAAATGTGGATTTTATGAGAAAGTGCTCTGTGGGCTTAGAAGGTCTGGAAGTCTGACTGACATGTGGTCAAGAAGAGACTCTGTCACTATCAGCTTGAACATGGTTAAGATGGGAAACACAGTTCACACGGTCCACCTGCTGGGACCCACAGGCTTGGGAGGCAAAAGGGGATCTCTTTTGGACACCCCAGAATCCAGACCCAAGGACCAGGGGAAGCTGGTCAGAAGGACAGTGGTCATCTCTTCAGGCTGCACAAGGACAGCCTTTCACTCATGTCACCTTAACAGGAGAGGAGGCCAGCTGGGCGGCACCACCCTCCTGGGTCACCTGCAGCCAAGATACCTGCCACCCAGCAGTGAGCCTGAGCCATCCTGATGGCTGATTCCTTGCTCTAAACTAGGACCCATCCTTTTGGGGTTGTTCATGTAGGGCTTGAAACACGGTGAAGGAGAAAGTGAGGATGGAGGGCCAGCCACCACGCCTGCTGGGTCCAGTGAGGAGGTTGCCATGAGAGCTAAGTCTCTTGGTCCTCAGCACTGTGGCCTCCTGGGTCTCCAGGGCCTGTGAGCTCCGGCTTCTTATCTGAAAATGAAGATGCGCATTGCCCCTCCCTCCCGCAGCTTGTGTGAAGCCAAGTGGTAGGGCAGAGTGAAAATCCTCAGTAAACTGGGAAGGTGGGAGTGCCTGAGGCGCATTCCTCAGACCTCCCAGAGGATGAGATCTCCCTGGACGATGCACAGACAAGCAGCCCGGGCTCTGGAAACCCTCACTCCATGAGTGTGGCTGAGGAGCCGGAATCAGCGATGGAATCAGTTCCCTGGGCTAGGGAAACAGCACTGGCCTAGGGAAATGGTCTTCAGGCTTGGCTGCCATGGCCATGACCTGGGAATATAATAAACAGAAAGACTCCATTTCTGATGGCTGACCACTGACAGCTCTCTGGGTCCCTCTGCTCCCCTCCCCAGCCCCACATCCAGACAAGTTGACAAGGACAACAGCCCCTCCCTTGGTGCCCCTGGGCAGTTAAAAGCCCCACCTGTGGGCAGCAGCTCCTACCCGGCTGGCTCACTCCTAACTACAACAAGAAACAAAGTCATGCTGCCACCAACACCACCACCACTTCCTTTGCTCAAGCCCCTTGGACTGGACAGAGTCCACCCTGACCTCCCTAGAACCCCCTGATATGGTAACTTTTCACACCCTAACTATCCAAGGCACCAGTCTCAGTGTCCTGACCAATTTTGAATGGAGTTGACTTTGCCTACTTGGAGGTGACCTGGCTGCGGGGGTTTTAAAGCTCCCAGGTGATCCCAGGCGACTCCTCCTGCAGGGGTGACAGGGACCTGGGTCTACTCCCTCCTCACTTCCCAT
The DNA here is from genome assembly GCF_000181295.1 of Otolemur garnettii. Taxonomy (NCBI): domain Eukaryota; kingdom Metazoa; phylum Chordata; class Mammalia; order Primates; family Galagidae; genus Otolemur; species Otolemur garnettii. The sequence goes on along the minus strand of NW_003852668.1, from coordinate 811,328 downwards.
CACGTTGACTGTGGGTTTCTTTTGGCAGGCCTGGCCTTGGCCCAGGGAGGGCAGAGTCTGTGAAAAATGGAACATAAAATGGGCTTTGGGGAACAGTAGCCGAGACTCAGGCCTAACCCATCTCTACACTTTCTCCTTTCTATTGCTATTCATTTTGGGGACACTCTGGGGCAGAAGGGCAGGTTAAAGATGTAAGGAATAGCAGTCTAACTGAGGCCTGGGGTTCTCACACTGGAGTTGTCTCTAAATGAAGTTGGTCTCACCTGGGGATTCCACTGTCCTTTGGCCCCTGCGGGCAGCAGGTTTCAAGAGTTCCACACTGGGGACCTTTCAGCGGAAACTGGATCAGGAATTCTTTTTCTTCTTATTATTTTTTTTTTATTAAATGATAGTTGTGTACATTACAAGAATGAAAGAAAAGGTATCCAATGTACACAGCCCTAATATGAAACTAATTTATAGTTCTCAAATGAAAGCTACAACCTAATTCTAGCCCAAGAATATGGGGGGAGGGGTGGGGAAGGGGAGGGGAGAAGGGCGGATGGGTGGAGGGAGGGTGATTGGAAGGATCAGGAATTCTTAAAATGGGCTACGCCAAGATTAACCAGCTTCAATAGAATCTTCCAGCGCTTCCTTCATCCACACCTCCACCAGCTGCTGGGTAATGGTAGGTAGAGGGTCAGTTACTCCCAGCGGGCACTAGATGGCGACCAAGCATCGATGAGGCCAGTGACTGCCCAGCCCTGGAACCTGGGCGTGGCTTACACAGTCCCCACCATAACCACCCCAGAGGTGGACACTGTCATTCTAACTGTTTACAGGAGGCTGGAGGGGCCAAGGCCTTACCCCAGGGATCACACTGTCCGTTGGCCCCTCCACGCCGCAGGTTTTAAATCCATATTTGATTATCAGAGGTAAATGTCCTGCTCTTCCCTCTAGCTGAGGCTCTGGGACACAGCCAGTAAGCAAGCCTAGGGGCAAGCGGCTGCAAGAGTGCTGTGTGCAGCCAGGGCCAGGGACAACGAGTGACCTCTGTGGGAACTGTCCTAATCGCCTCAGAAGACGGACTCTATGCCCGAGAAGGGGCTGTGCTCCTAGCCTGCTGTCCAGGACTGCCCAGCAGCACCCAGATGGTTTGAAGGATGCTTTCACAGTAACAATGCCTACTGGCCGGAAGCGGTGGCTCGTGCCTGTAATCCTAGCACTTCTGGAGTCAAATGCAGGGTGGGGGAGTCACTCAAGGCCAGGAGTTATAAACCAGCCTGGACACCATAGCAAGACCTTATCTCTATGAAAAATAGAAATATTTTCCAGGAACGATGGTGCATGTCTGTAGTCCCAGCTTTTCAGGAGACTGAGGCAGTAGGATCACTTGAGTCCAGGAGTTTGAGGTTACAGTGAGGTATGATGATGCCACTGCACTGTAGCCCCAGCAACAGAGGGAGACCCTGTCCCAAAATAATAATAATTATAATAATACCCATGAAAGCTCTTGGCACTGGCCATGCACCATTTTCAGCACCTTCCAGGTATCAGCATATTTAATCTTCCCACTAACACAAGGTACTACCATCATTGTCATCTTTAAAATGAAGAAACTGAGGCACAGAGAGTTTAGAAAGTTTATCCGTCATCATTCAGCAAGTAGGTGATGGAGCTGGGATTCAGACCCAGGGCCCCTGGCTTGAGCTCATTACTTTCTATTGGTTTTTTGCTGCTTTTGAGATGCCCAGCATGGACACATATAGTCAATTCAATTCATTTATGGGCCAGAAGGTTCTTTCCAGGGCCCCTGAAGTGACAGCATGAGAATGAGTCCCCTGGGGGAGAGGGGGAGAGCTGTCAGCACACTCGGTGACTTCATCAGGCTCCGCTTGCAAAGGGGGTCAGTGCCCCATTAGAAGATTCCGGGGTGAGGCTCTGCACATGAGCACGGCACTGGCAGCCATTTCTCAGCAGTGTGAGACTGGCCAGATTTCTCCTTGTGGGGAACGTGGGCCAGGATATGAAGTTACTGCATTGACAGCTCTTTCACTGTTAAGGCTCTGCCTGGTACGTCATTTTTGAGCCCAGGATAAAACTCATTATAGTTGAAAGTGATGTATGTTTGATTTTAGTAGTAGAAATCCCTGGTCATTCAAATGACATATAAAGTCACCAAATTAAAACTAAAGAAACCAAACTTGTTGCCTCTTCAGACCTCCTTAGAATGAAGCAACTGACTCTGTCTCAAGGCACGTTTCTACCACATTCAGAGAGAGAGCTGTCACGAAGCTGTGTCTCTGTTCTATGAGAAATTAGAACCAGCCCAGCTCCCAATGCCTGCAGGTTACATTTGCATGTAGTCATACATTTCACTGAAGTAAGGTCCTTTTACTGCAATAAAAACTTTTGACACTAGTTGGGTCTTGGCGGAGATATTGAATGAGAACTAAAGAGAATCCCATAACTCAAGGCAATTAGGTCAAACTGTTTAGAGCCCTCTGATTCTGGTAAAATGTCACAAGGGAGTGTGCGGAATGGGCCTCCACAGCCCTGCGGGGCCAGTGTAATGGCAAAGTCGCAGCACCCAGGGGCATTTGGCCGTGATTAGAAATCCTGTTTTCAGTCTGGTCCCAAAGGCCCCTTGTTGGCGAGACAGGATTCTGTCCCTGTCTGTCTGGTTCTCTCCAGGGAGGGCAGGTGTAAGGTACAGAGGGACACCATCCATGCCCAGCCCCCACCAGGAGACGTTGGCTTGCAAGTGGAATTTAAATTCGTGTTTCTTTTCAGGTTCAAGGTAATTTCTCTTTCAAGTTAAGCTTTTGAAGCATCAGATTTTAAACTACTAGCAAAATGGTGCGAGTTTACAGGAATTAAAAAAAGCCTTGGGACTGTTCTCAGATTTTGGCTCTAGTGTCTCTTAGAGAAGCCTCCCCAATCAAGCCCTCCAGCCTCTCCACCATTTGGTCAAGATCACAGCACCACGGTCCCTCCTTCCTGTGACCATGCAGTTTGTGCATAGATGCTAATTTATGAGCTTATCTGATCCGAGCCTCCCCCTCCCAGCCCCAAATGCATTAAGCTCCATTCTTGTTTTTGCCAATCAGGGAGCCAGAAAGGGCCTGAAGACATCAAGCACGTGAATTAGTTAAAATAAATAAATAAATAAATAAATAAGACATGCCATTAAAGAAGAGGAGAAAATTATCCAGTAAGGCCCTGCCACCCAGTAGATTGTTTAATTCATTACAGGATGGCAGTGACACACTGTGGCTTATGGTGCAGTCATTAAAATTCGTGGTGTAGAAATATCAGTTGACTTAGAAAGTTGCTCATGAGACACCTTGTGAAATAAGCAGTTTCTAAAGTCGTCAATGATGCTGTGAAAAGTATGCAGATATGCAAAGAAATAAATATTCTAGAAAAGTCAAAACTCTAGAATGTTAGGCGTGATTTCCCGGAGCTGGGAGAGCAGGTGCGGCAGAACTGCCGTCTGAGTCTCACTATTCCCTCCTCTCCGGAGCTCCAGCCAGGTCACGTTTCCCAGTCTCCCTGGCTGGCAGGTGTGTCCAGAGCTGCATCTGGTCACTGATGTCTGAGCACAGGTGGTGTGGACCATATCCAGGCCCGGCCTGCGGAAGCTCCCGTGTCCCAGCATCTATGTTCTTAGCCACGTGCCAGCTGGAGGTCAGTTCCCAGGGGGACTCTGACTTTGGAGGCCATGTGTGAAGACAGCAGAGCTGTCAGCATCCCGGGTCCCTGAAGAACTGCAGAAGCAAGACTGTGCGGCACCGGCCCACGCCAGCTGGACCCACGCTGGAGGGGACCTGAGCAACACTCCAGAGGTGACTGTAAAGTAAGGTGGATCTGAGGATGGGCTTGGGTTGGGAGGCAGGGCTCGTGGGCTTGCTGGCTGACGTCTGGGTCCCTCCCCAGTGCAGTGCTGTTAGGGGGACCTTCCCCCCCCACACATACCAGATCTGAATGTAGCTACCTATCTACGTAATCTGAACGTCAAACCCGTCTACCCTTTCCCCAGGGAACAAGCACCCTTCCCACAAACTCGGCTGGAGTCCAGGCTCAAGTCCTCTCTTCGTTGTGACCCAGTCTTGCCCTGCCTACTCCCAAAGTTCCAATCTCGTATTGGATTGGAAGCTCTCTAGGCAGGCTTCACTGTGGCTTTCTGGCCTTAATAGAGGGTGCTGGCCACTTTTTATAGACCTTGCTGGGCATTAAGGAAAGAAAGTGGAAAATCTGTTTCCCTCCCTATCGTTATGTGGTGACTGGCTGTCCACTAGTGCATGGACAGAACCATTGCTCCCTTTCATGGCAGCACCCTCTCTGTGGAGGCAAAGTGAGGTCCCTCTGCCTGTGGCTGGTTTTCTGTCTATGTGGAGCAGCCAGGTGTCCCCTTTCTGTAGCAGACACCACCCATGCTCTTGTGCTTATGTGGGGACAGTGCCTGAGCTTGGGAGTTCTAGCTAATGATGTACACTCTGCTCCTGGACAATGCTGGAGCTTTGCAACCCCAGCACTCTCTCCCTTTAACGCAGGTACACAGGAGTCAGCCTGGACTGCCTCATAGGAGCCAGTTGTTATATTTTCAGAAATTTGTGAGCAGATTGATGTTTCTTTGGTAAATTGAAATATACTATGGTGGGAGTTATTTATACCACAGGAATTGGCAGAAGCTGTACACCATGACTATTAAAAGTTCATCAGCACACTATGGACTTTCTCTGCAGGGCTGGGGCTCAGCTACTTTCACAAGAGCAAGCACAACTGTTGAAGAAAGAGCCCCTACTTAACATCCCAAACCAAATGCTGAGTGTATTGCCCTCTACAGAAGGGTGGGCTGTGCTTGTCGGACACAAGAGTCTCTCCAGAAAAGCAAATTGGTGATCTTCTATAGGTTTGGGAAGTGTGGGCTTCAGGTTTGGAAGGCTTCCCAAAGCTTGTCCTTCTGCTGTGGAATCGTGCTTACTAGGATTTAGCTGTTACCACTTGGCTGGCTTTCAGAGGTGTGGTCTCTGGTGTGAAGATGCTATTGATTGATTAGAACGGGTTTAAAACTGATGATGGTGCTTACTCGTGACTACACCAGAGAACAGCCTTTTTCTTTCTTGAATTTGGAGTATAGGAAGTGTTTATGGTCACCATTCTCTGACCCAGCAATGGTGTCCTCAATCTTAGAGGAAAGGAAGTTTAAGGGGAGGTCCCATGGAGAGGTGAGGAGCAATGTATGGTCTTTGGCCCTTTAAACTCAGGTTTTCTGCTCAAAAAGCAATTAACCTTCGCCCTTGCAGTGCTGCTTTCAATGTCAAAGGCTCTAACCAGCTTGGCTTCTCTGACAAGCAGCGTCATGTTGAGAGTTACATCTTCTCCACGGCAGCGCTAGAGAGAGGCGGCCGTGCACAGGCCTTCGGTGTTCAGGGCAGATGCTGCGTGCTGGAGTGACTTCTGCAGAGCAAGGAGAGGTCTCGCCAGGATCTCACAGCAGCCTGTGGATGTGTGTGGTCCACTCTGGGGTCTCTTTTCCCACCTCTAATCTGTAGAACACTCTTCTGTGTCCTGCTTTAACTTCTCTTCTCATCAGCAGCTCTGGGGCAACACGGATTATCTGATTAAATCAAGAATATAGCACTTACTTTAGTCACTGATGACTAAAGGCGTTTCCTTGGATGCTCTGGATGGTGTATTAAAAAAAAAAAGTACAACTACGGTCCATTTATGTAGATTCGACCATCTTATAAGTGATCACATACAGCCAGCATTTACCTACAGGGCAACCAAAATCACAATACTGCAGTTAATTATTCAGGCAACAGTATCTCTGAAGGTTGCTTAGGGATCTGTGATGTTTTGCCACGGCAATCATTCTTGTTTTGGATATCATTAAAAAAAATTATCAGACTACAGCAATGTACTTCTTGTTTAAAATTTGCAGTGGGCTGGCATCCCCTGATATCACCTCTCCCAAACCGGTAGAATTCCTATTGAAGACGCAGAAACCCTGAACACAGCAATTTGAACATGGGCTGGCTGGAGATGGAGCCTCTGGAGCAGAATGACCGCACACAGGAGGCACAGCTGAGCGTGCCTGAGGATAGGAGAGATGCCCTTCCTTACAGGAAGCGTATTAGCTTCCTGACTCTGCTGTAACAAATCACCACTAATTTAGCAACTTAAAACAACACGATTGATTATATTATAGTTCTGGAGGGCAGAAGTCTAAAACAGGGTGGTGTTCCTTCAGGAAGCTCTAGAGGAGGGTCTAGATGCAGGGGTCCTCAAACTTTTTAAACAGGGGGCCAGCTCACTGTCCCTCAGACCGTTGGAGGGCGGGACTGCAGGCCTTGGGACGAGTTGGCTGCTAAGCAGGACAGGCAGTTGCAGCAAAAACACCTGGTGGGTGGGATAAATTGTTAGTATTTGGAAAGCCAAGTCTCTAAAATGCCCTCTTCCTTGCAAGGAAAACTTCAGGGCTCATGCAGACTATGGGGGACCCCATTACACCTGCACTAGGTAGCTGCATGTGGCCCACGGGCCGTAGTTTGAGGACGCCTGGTCTAGAGCTTCCTTGGACCCTCCCAAGGAGGGCCTTCCTTGCTTGCCTCTCTAGATACCACGGGCAGAGGACTCCCCCCTCCGTCTCAGCTGGGAAAGCACCTTCAGATCTCGAGTGTGCACGCTAGCCCTCCCCCTGCCGCTGCTCTTCACAGCTCCTCTGACTCTCACCTTCCTGCCTCTCTCTTGGAAGGAGTCTGGTGATTACATGGAGCCCAGCTCAGTATTCCAGGCTGATTTCTCCATCTCAAGATCCTTCACTTCATCACATCTTCAAAGTCCCTTTTCTGTTGCCTGGCATCGTGTATTCACAGCCTTCGGAGATTAGGATGTCGGCATCTTTGAGGAGCCGTCAGTCTTCCCATACAGCCTCACATCTTATGCTCTGGGAAACTGGGAATGGGGAACTGTGAAGATCAGCCCTGAACCCACATGACAAGTGGGAGCAGTGCAGGTATAATGGGGTCTCCATAGTCTGCATGAGCCCTGAAGTTTTCCTTGCAGGGAAGAAGGCACTTTAGAGACTTGGCTCGCCAAATACAATTGCCTTCCTCTCCTCATTCCTGATCTGCAGGAAGGCTGGGAGCGACCATTGGAGAAGCTCAGCTCAGATGTGAGACACTGTTATGACTGAATTCTGTCCCCCTCAAATGTGTACATTAAAGTCCTCACCCCCAATGTGACTGCATTTGAAGTAAGGAAGTAATTAAGGTTAAATGAGGTTGTAGGGTGGGGCCCCCACTGAATGGGATTAGTGTCTGGTAATGAGGGACCCCAAAGAGCCCCCTGTCTTGTCCTCTTCACGTGCACAAAGGAGAGGTCACGTGACCTCGCAGTGAGGAGGCAGCTGTCTGCCACCGCGGGGACAGCCCGCACCAGACACCACCCCTGCTGACACCTGGGTCGTGGCCATCCAGTCTCCAGAGGGTGAGAGAATAAATTTCTCTTGTTTCAGCCACTGCGGCAATGTGGCTGTGGTATTTGTCATGGAAGCCTGAGCAGACTAAAGCAAACGCCTTCTAGATTGTTCAGGGAAGTGGAGATGCTCCCTGGTGCGCTCAGCCTGTGCAGGCTGCAGGTGAGTTCTGGGGTCTGGGGGGTTGCAGTGACGATCTAGTTTATTTTCCAGGTTCTCCTCAGGCGTGCCTTTAGACCCCCTCCAAGGAAACAGCAAAGAGGGCCTCTTTGCCGTCATCTAGATAGATGGGCGTTTGTGCACTGTCAGATTTTATTTAGCATTAAATAATTGCATGGATTTTTTATAAGCAATTTTGTTGAGACAGAGGATCTCTTAATTAGATCAAGAATCCAGTTGAGCTCTCATTTTTACCAGAACAACGGCTCCTGGTCACAGGTCTCAGGCCCCTGGTCACAGGCCACTCTCATGCCACAGGCACATCCAAAGGTTATAGGGTTTTTTCTAACTCTTACAGGCCTTTAAACTGCCCTTCCCATCGCCTCACTTTGGCCAATTTTTTTCAAAAAAGGAGAGGAGGTTCCTGGCCAGTTGGCATCACCATTCTGCTTCTAAGAGCTAAAGAATTTCTTTACTTTGGTTCTGGTTAGTCTGGCGGGTATCATCAAAACAGGCATTTGAGCTCAACTGGTACCAGGTGAGTTGTCGCAAAGACACACAGAGTAAAACTCAAAACAAGCACCTGCCAACAGTCTCAGCTCACCGTCTCCTTCAAGGCCGGCTTCCTCCTCGGCTTCCAGAAAAGCTTTCTGCTCTATTCTCATTCACCCTTCAGTCTGTTGCCCCCACCTCCCCCCCCATATTCCTTCTCAAATGTAAATTTGTTACGTTTCCCTCCTCCTTAGGATCCTTTAATGTCAATACTTTGCCCACAGGATACGGTTCTTCCCCCTTCTCGGTGGCACTAAAAGCCCCCGTGCCCACTGCCCTCTACTTGTGGGTCCTTTGTGCCCTCTCATACCCCTGACTCAGCCCTGCCCTGCTCTCTGCAGGGATCCTGCCAGCCTGCGTCATGCCTCTGTGCCCCTGGGGACGTCCTTCCCCCTGCCCCACACACGCACACTTAGCTTTATCTTGGATGGACCTATATTCTATTGCAAAATTCTCTTACCTTGGGATCTATATTCTATTGCAAAATTCTCTTACCTTGGGCCTAGTCCTATCCAAGCCCTGCCAATCTGGAGCCACTGTCCTGGTAAAAATTCAAGCTTAACTGGATTCTTGATCTAATTAATAATAAATCCTCTGTCTTGGCAAAATTGCCCATAAAATGTATGCAATTGTTTCATGCTAACTAAAGCACTATCTGTGACCTCTTGCTAACCATTCCCACCTCTGATGTTTGATTTTGATTTCAAGGGCATAAATGAGTTTAATAAAGGACTTGAAGGATGGCCCACTGCTAGGGCACAGACGCCTGGAAGTGACATTGCTCTGGCTGTCTGAGAAGAGTTGTCTGAGCCCTGTGTGGCTGATTAAGTTGGTATTTATAAAGCATTTCTAAATCTCCTAACCCTGCAAAGGTTCTCTGGGGAGGCTGGGTGTAAAATGGCTAATCTCTTCTGTTTCAGTGGTCTATCTATAGACCATGGAAGGGCATAATGACATGGGAGCTGGTGTCCAAAGAGCCCCAGGATGAATATCGAGATGGAAAAGTAACTTCATCAAAAAATGCTTCAGTTGTGCTCCAGGGCCCTGTGACTGTCAGAGCTGACTTCTCCATCAGGGGCAGGAAAGTCAGGACTCAAGGCCCACGGTTCTTTGAGAGTCCTACAAGAAATGTTTAATTTCTTTTAAAATCAGAAGAAGAAAATGAACTTTTAGGGTCAAAGATGTTTTAATTTCTTTTCTCACATCATAAATGAGTAAAAACCTTTAGGGGCCATATTAGTTTTTCTCCGGCTTCCGTAACAAAGGGCTATGTGGCTTAAACAATGGGATTGCATTTTCTCACAGGTCCGGAGGTGCGGATGCTGGCAGGCTGGTCTCCCCAGGACCTCTGTCCCTGGTTTGTGCATGACCTTTTCCCAAGGTCATCCTTCTGGGCACACTCACTTCTGCTATCTCTCTTTGGGTCTAAATTTCCTCTTCTCATACAGACAGCAGTGGTATTGAATTGGGGCCCACCCTAATAGCCTCACTTCAACTCAGTCACCTCTTTAAAGGCCCCGTCACCAAAAACAGTCGCATTTGGAGGACTGGGAATTAGGGCTTCACTATAGGAACTTCGGGGGTACATGACTTAACCCATCACCGGGCCTATAAAAATCTGTTATAATGGGAGGGACCCATAAAGGCACAGTGCTCACAAAGGTCGTGTGGTCCTCGTGAGAGGAGATGAGTTTGGTTTTTTGCATGGAAGAGGATGTCTCAGTGGTCTGGAGAAATTCTGAGTGGACAAGTGACCTCCAGCAGGGTCTGGTGCATTTCTTAGCAGGATTCTGTCTTGTCTTGTCAGACCCACTGTTGGCTGTAGCTCAGAAACACACAGGATCCGTACAACATGCTGCAACAAGTCCCGTTTAACTTTCTCCTCAACAGCTCTGGCCATCTATGAAGAGAGAATTTTTATACCCTGGATTCGTTCCATAGACACTGAATCCTTTGCTACTCAGAGGCAAAGAGCCGTGCCAGACACTGTGCTGGACTCGTGAAAGGAAACATCAGTGTGTTTTCCACATCCCTGTCCTGACAGGAGAGCAGCAGGAAGCGGCGAGTGACTAAGACCCAGAGCTGACTGAGTCAGGGCAGGAGGGCCACATCCTGTCTCACATCTCTGCCTCAGCAGGACGAGGCCGTGTGCTCAGAGAGCTCCGCAGACGCTGACCATGTGCACAGACACCGGGAGGTGTTCCCAGGTTGAAGAGTCTATGCACCAGAAAGTCAATGTTAAGGAACAGTCATGACAATGCTGCCTGTGGGACGGAGCCAGCAGACGGCCCCAAACATTAGCCTGGGATAATTATGGGGCCTCTTGTGCTCACCCTTCCCAGGGAGATGTGCAGTTTCCTCACTTGGCCTCTAAGGGCTGCACTGATTTTTTCAGAGAAGTGCTGGGGTGGAGGGTGGGGGAGAGCACAGGAGAAAGTGGTCTTGCTGTAATAGTTATTTACCATGCTGCTTTTTCATGTGCAAGCACAATTTCTAAAACTCTCCCCCTGGGTCCAGGACTGAGTCCTGCTGGCCGTGACAACCTGCATGCAGCTGCTGCTGTGAAGACCTGGGGTCGCTGGCACCCATGGCTGGGGCAGGCACAAGGGATTTCAGCAGCCGGATCAGGGACCACACAAACTAAAGGAAGCAGAGGCCTTCGGGAGCGACCAGCAAAGCATCAGTGGCTCCTTCCAAGTTTAGTTTCATGGGAACAAGTGGTGTGACCCAGACCTGAGGCGCAGAGGTGGCAATGACCCCTGAGGAGCAAACTGTTAAAGAGGAACTTATTAAAACTAGTCAATAATTAACACGGCTCGAGACACTCAGCCAAGCATTTCCAAGGCATCTAACCACAGACCATACATGCTAATGGGCCCGTTAGATGAGAGCCCCAGACAATGAGATCAAAGGCTCAGGCAGTCCTAACTCCTGACACAGCTTCTCAGATGAGTTCCAGCTGCCCTCTTTCTCCTCAAAGTGACTTCCACAATGTTTCTGCTTGGATACGCAGGTTTGATATAGTGACCAGCAGGAGGGCGGAGTCTACCCTCAGTGCCCAGGTCTGGGTGACTGTGTGTGAGGAATATCGGCTTAGAATAAGCCGGTTATTCTCTCTCAGGAAGCTAACAGGCAATTCAGCTGCCAGATTAGTCATTGCATGGAACAGTTTTCAGATGAGCTTGATACAATGATCTGAGTTGGGTGCTCCCTGAGCTGGAAATATATGAAGGGGTAGCCCAGTGTCTTCCCGGCTTCTGACCTTAAGCCCATCTTCTGAAATTACTTGGTGATAGTGTCTCACGGTCCTGTCAGTGGCCTCCAACGCACTCGCAGGTTTCCCCTGTCCCTCCTCTAGGTTTCAGAGTCCCTCTTCTGAAGGGCCCCAGCCATGCAGACTCCACACAGCCGACTCCACACTCGGGCAAGCTCAGGGGAGAGACAAAATGAGCTTCCTCCTGCCACTCCAGGGAGGCAGGGGCTGGCCCAGCTGGGCTGAGGCCAATTTTGAACCCCACTTGCCCCAGTTCCTTGGTTCCTGCCCTGGTATGTAGCCTTCAGAGGAAAAAACATGAGCAGAGAAGCTGAATCTCACTCAAGGACATTTGGTAATGGCTTTTCCCCACCTCCTAATTCTCCCTCTTCCTTCAAACAAGCTATAGAGTTTGAACCTTTCCTCAAACTCCCAATACGATCCAGCCTCATCCAATTCTCCCCACAGCTTGGGAGCTGTCCTCTCTGTTGTGTCCATGCTGTGTGACTCCCCTGGGGTTCCAGGGTGACTTCCTGGGAAGTGAAGACAATGTAAGATGAATTAAAATAAAACAGAGACTGCTCCCTCCCTAATATGCCAGGTGCAAGTTGGGGGCAGGACTCCCTTTGCTTGGCCGATGACCTGCTCACTCAAGGCATCCATGATGTTTTGCAGGAGTGGAGTAGGAATTTAAAAGGGAAATGGCAGAGGGGTGGTGCCTGTGGCTCAAAGGAGTAGGGCACTGGTCCTATATGCTGGAGGTGGTGGGTTCGAACCCAGCCCCAGCCAAAAGCCACAAAAAAAAAAAAAAAAAAAAAAAAGGAAATGGCCAAGGATAGGTGGGTGGGCATCTCCTTACATCTTGAAGTTGATCTGCCTCAGGTAGGTGACAGCCCCTGGCCAGCCTCGGTCTGGCAGAGTGCTCTGGTCACAAGCTCCATTTGCACTGGACAAACAGCCTATTCTCTGGGTCTCAGGGGAGCCAGTGGCCTTCTGATGGCTTCTTTACATCAGGGTCCTTTTCTGCTGTCTCAGTCAGACCTTCTCAGCTTCCCTGAAGCTCTGAGTTTTTGTGGTCGGGTGGAAGTCCCGCCTCGTTAAGGGTGTAGGGAGAGCCCTGGGGCTGTTGGAAGAGCTCCGGGTGGAGCCTTATGGCAATTCATGTGTTAGTTCTAATAAAGGAAGGAACTGTGTGTCACGGGCTAAGACAGGTGAGCACCCAGCCTGGGCCGGCACGTGGCACAGAAGCAGATTAATGGAACTGACAGGATCAACTCCGTGAAGAAAGAAAATTCAGGCCAAGAATAAGGCCACACACTCCCCTTCTCATCCAGGGCCATGGTGCATGCTATGGTTTGAATATGTCTCCCAAATTTCCTGTGTTGAACACTTACTGCCCCAAGTCATATGTTGATGGCATTTGAGGAGAGCCTTTGGGAAGCAGCTGGATTAGACGAGGTCCTCAGCGTGCCATCCACGAGGGGGCCTGGTGGCTTCACAAGCAGAGCAGAGAGATGGTCTGGCCTCCTGCAAGGTGATGCCCTCAGCACTGTGTGACCCAGCAGGAAGGCCCTCGCTAGACGCTGGCAATGTGCTTGTGGACGTCCCAGCCTGCACAAGTGTGAGTCAAATAAACTTCTGTTCTTCATAAATTACTCAGTCTGTGGTCCTGCTGTAGCAGCAGAAAATGAGCTGAGACAGTGCAGAATTTACCAGAGGGGGATGCCCTGCGGTTATGCCTGTGTGTGCTGGTTCCCTGTGCACTGAGATGCTTGTCTCCACCCAAGGCGTGACTTCACTTCTGGGCTTGTGGCAGCAGAGACCACAGGCCCAGGAGGAGCGGCTGGTCCTGAGACCACAGCAGGAATCACTGACAAGGGCTGGGGGGTGGGAAGTGGTGGCCTCGGCCTTTGCTACAGCTTTTCATCCAGCCCAGGTACGTGGGTCGGGCTGAGATCTAAATCCAACAAGTGTTGGCTGTCACCAAAGAGCACTAACCTGCCACCTCCTCTGTGTTTCAAGTTCACCTGCATGGTGGCATCGTTAGGGGTTGCCTTGGGTGTTAGCTACCTCAGTCCTCACAAGGACAGACACAGCTGTGAGCAGGCACTCACACCTCATCCCCTTCCACTGCTAGGGATTCAGTAGTTCCTTAGGGGCAGAATGGTTTAGGAGCCAGACATCTACATCTAAAAATTCGCTTTCTCTTCCTATGGTCTAGATCAAGCCCTCACACTTCTGGCTGCATGTAAAATTTGTGCATAGGGTAGCATAACAAACAAACAAACAAACAAACACACAAACAAACAAACAGCTGAGTTTGCTGTGCTTTGCAGGCTGTGCGAAGGCTGTCGAGGATAACCTAGACTCCCGCCAGTTTTCTGGTTGCGGGTTGAGGTCTGCCCAGGGCACCTGCCTGGGGCCGTAGTGACGCTGCTCTGTGGTGTGCACACCTGCTGTGGTTCCCAGGGAGTGTGCAGTCACCTCTATTCCTGGTGAGAAGCCTTTTCAGAGATCAGATCTACAGGCCCCTCCCGACCCCCTTGTGAAGAATGTTGATAAGACAAGGCTGATTCTTCCTGTGACTTGTCCCCCAGCAGGGTCTCTGCAGTTTGAGCACCTATTCTTCAGCTCGGAAGATTAAGACATTCCCTGTGCTCAATTACTCCAAGATTGACAAGGCCTGTGGTAAGTGATTGATACTAACTACACTGCAGAACATTGATTTACAGCCTAGGTTAACATTTGGTAGGTTTTCTGGGGTTTGTATCAGTCAGCACAGGCTTGGTTACACTGTTGCTGTACCTCTGGAACTCAGGGGTTTAAAGTGACAAAGCCTTTCTTGTCATTGTTGCAAAGGCCACTGCAGGCCCAGGGCAGCTGTCCTCCATGTGGTTGCTGGTATTGCACCTCCACGCCAACCGTGTGGCAGTGACTGATGACACAGGGAGGAAGAGCAAGCTGGGATCCTAAGGTTAGCTAAAGTAGAACCCTCCATAGCTGATCTAAGCCTTCACCTTGAAATCTGGAGTCTTCAAACTTGATAGGTTTGGGTTTTTTTTTTTTTTTAACCATTTATCTTTTTTTCCAGAGTGAGGCTTATAAGGAAAGAATGACACTGTCTCGTTTCCTGGGGATGCAGGGGAAGGACCCTGGGGGTGGCGGGAGGCCCCTCCCCCCAGCTGATTCCTCCCTCTTTTTCCCGCTGTGGCTTCCTTCGGTCCTGCCTAATGACACCGTGGAAGCCACCTTGATATCATGAGCCTTCCCCTGAGCCAGTTCCTGGTGTGGGTTGAGAGCCCACCTGCTGTCACTTGTGGGGGACTCCTCCTGGCTGCCCCATCAGCTGTCCAGACTGGCATCCAGAGCGTGCAGCCATGTCCCCACAGCAATCAGGCTGTTCCCACAGATGGGCAGTGGCTGTGGCCACCAACATCTTCTGTAGCACCCTCGAGCTTCAGTAGTGCGTGTCCACCTGCCCCTGAATCTTGCTCATCCATCCGTCACCTGCACCTTGGTCCAACAGCAGCTGGGAGGAGTCTGGTGAGTCACCTCCCTGGACAGCCACTCTGCTCTGCAGCTTCCTTGAGGACACTGTCCACACCTCCTTGGACACAAGGGCTGCGTCCTCCTCAGTTTTCTGAACCCCATAGCAGAATCCTATAGATAGTAGGTGGTCAACAGTGGTCAAAACATTTTCAGCTTCCAGGGTAAACCGTGTGAAGTCGCTGACAGGTAACTTTTTTTTGCAAAAATGACAGCTTCATGATTCAACTTAATATATGGCACGATATTCAACTCCTTAAGGTTCTAATACACAGTGTCTTATCAGCTCTCAGAATTATTCTTAAGATAAAATGCTGTTACGTGAATATTTTGGACTTGATCTCTGTTTATTTTCATTCCTTTCCTGAGTAATCTATGCTTTGCATGATTTTAAGGCACGAGAAAGAATGTTCCGGCTGTATTTTAATAAAGCGTGTTGATATTTTTCTAGATGTGAATCTAAAACAGCTCAGAGAATCCCTCCCGTATGTGACTGGATTTCCAGGTGATGATAACGCAGTTGCCTCTTCCAATGTTTCTCTAAGCGCAGGTAGGAAAGTGGCCGAATAGTAAAGCTCATTGCAAGGTAACACAGTGGTAACCGACAGACACCTAGTGCTGTGATGTGAAGTGACATCAGTCATAACTCAAAACCCAGCTGCGGAGAATCGGACAAGCAAGCCCATGAATATACCTTTGGGATTCATTGATGTTATTCTCAGGCTTTGCCTGAACGAAAGTGAGGTGACTTCTCCTCCTTCCTCCTCTTCCTCCTCTCTTCCTCTTGCCTCCTCTTCCCTCCTCCTCATCCCCGCTTCTCCTCTTCTGAATCACTCTGTCTCCAATGCAGCCATCGGGGCCTGAACCAGCAAGGAGATGGCATGTCGGCTGCTCCTCCTCGCGGGGCTGTGTTCCTCTGTCCCTGCCAGCCCTCATTCTGCTCACAGGCCACCCAGGGGAGGGGTGACGATGTCCAGAGAGGCAGGATGTAGAAGCTACAGGGCATCTTGCCATTCTCAGGACAGAGGGAAAAACACTTGTTATCTAAGGAATGTGAGGCCCCTTTAATTACCAGGCCCAGAGAGGCATGGAACTGTGACAATGTGATGTGTGACACCAGTCACTTCTCAATCCCCCCCCCACCAGCTAAATAATTACCTCTTGAAGCCACTTGCTATGTGGCCCTAGACTGACACCAGATAGCTAGAAAATGCCATATGCCCTACAGTCCAGCAATGCCCAGCTCATTGCTAAACAATATTATCTCTGTAAACCAATGAGAATCACTGCCAGACACCTCGTATCAGCCTACTCCTTGTCCCCTTTTGCCTTCAAAAACCTGCTTGTAAGGAAAGTGGGACAGGCGCTCCTGGGGCAGCTTGGAGGTGTGTCCTGGACAGCTGGCCTCAACCTTGACCCAAATAAGCTCTCACTATTAATTTTCCCTCAGTTTCTTTCTTGAGGTTGACAGGAGTGTACAGTAAGAACAATGATTCCCAGTGTCTATGGAGTGTTCATTATGTGCCAGGCATTATACTGAGCACATTATACTGAGAATTTTTACTAAGAAAAATTCTATTAAATCTTCATTGTCCAGCAGTGGTCACCTCTTAATTTTATTGCTCTACTCTTTGGAGTTGTCTAATTTTTTCCCCAATTCCAAATAGTTCCAGTGCATCTTTCTGTATGAGTCTAGAAGTTCTTGAAAATTATAGCCCTAACCCTAACCCCAGCAGACCAGAGCTTCTTTCTGAAAGGCTGTTTTTATTCTGGAGTGGTTCAAGAATTGAGCACTCTAGTGTGTGTTTAGGGGAAAATAGGCCTGTGGACTTTTGAAATTGTTCCTGAGGGTGTTTGCATTAACTATATTAAGATTTAAAAAAACTACTTTTTATTATCTTGTATATTTGTTTTTTAACCTAATTTTGTAAGGTCAGATCTACAAACCTGTAATTACCAATATATAATTAAGGTAAAACTTATTATTAAAATGTTCAATTTTATTTTTAAAAAGGCACCCTTCTGTTTCTGTAAAAATCATGTCTATTTTATTTATTAGTTTTTTTCAGGGCTGGGTTTGAACCCGCCACCTCTGGCATATGGGGCTGGTGCCTTACTCCTTTGAGCCACAGGTGCCGCCTTATTATTTTATTTTTTGAGACAGAATCTTACAATGTTGCCCTCAGTAGAGTGCAGTAGTGTCACAGCTCACAGCAACCTCAAACTCTTGGACTCAAGCAATTCTTTTGCCTCAGCCTCCCAAGTAGCTGGGACTATAGGTGCCTACCACAATGCCTGGCTATTTGTAGAGATGAGGTCTTAACTCTGGCTCAGGCTGGTCTCGAACCCATGAGCTCAGGCAAGCCACCTGCCTCAGCCTCCCAAGTGCTGGGATTACAGGCGTGAGTCGCTGCACCCAGTTCATGTCTGTTTTATTGTTAAGAATTCAAAGAGGGCTGAAAGTGCAAAGAGAAAAGTTAAAGAGAAAAATCATCCAAATTTCTGCCCCTGAGAAATAGTCATTCTAGATTTAAGAAAAACAGAAGCCCCAACAAAAGATTTCTAATAATTGAAGACATAGCTAAGCAGAAAGGACTCCCAACACACACTTGAGTGAATTATGTATAGAGTTTGCCGTTTGATTAGAACTGCCCACCCGGAGTGTCGTGGGTCCCCTTTGTTGACATGTGATTCTTCTGGCTGTCAGAGGTGAAAGAAAAACCCTATCCACCCTCCCCACTCCTGATAATTCTTTCCAGCTTTCAAGACTCTGCTGACTTGAGCAAATGCCCTCATCTCTCTAATGCTCAGACTCCCAGCTTCAAAAAGAGGGGGTGGAACCAAGTTGCCCTAAAGGACCCTCCATACTTCACATTCTGGAGGCTGTTTTCCTTGTTAAACTGGAAAGTGCTCTATGGGGCACTTAGAGGGTGGGGCTGGAAGGAGGGGAGCTCAGTAGTACAGGGAAGGACAAGGGGCCGGGCAGCCTGAGAGTCCAGGGCACAGAAGGAAGGAAGCTCTGTACTTGAGACAACAATGAAAGAAGAAAGAGGAGGGACCCAATTTAGGAAATTTCATTTCCTCCACTATTTAATCTAGTGTTGGCCTGAAGTTTGTCTGTGTCTTTGATTGCCAGTACATTAAAAAATAGTAATTACATGGGCAATTAAAGCCTGAAATTGATCAAAAAAAAAAAAAAGAAAGAAAGAAAGAAAGAAGGAAAGAAAGGAAGGAAGGAAGAAAAGGAAAAGAAAAGAAAGACCCACATAGTTTCGAGTCTTTAAATTCTACTGAGGCTTCTGATGCTTCCAGTCCTGCTGGTTTTCACGTCATTAACCAATGGACAGCGAGGTGAAGGGTCAGACAGTCTTCTAATGCAAGTGTCAGGAAAATAGGCAAAGAACAGTTCCAGAGTGCACGTGGAGCTGGATGGAAGATGCAGGTCGTGGTGCACACCTGTGTCTCCATTTTATAAGGATTTCATGGTCGCCCGTTTTCCTTGTTAGTTTAATTTTGTAAAGTAGGAGTGTATTGAGGGATTTCTATGGTTTGCACAATTAGGGAATGTGGGGAAAAGTGACAGATTACTCACAAAACCATCCCACGAAGTAAGGTTTACTGTGCAACCTAAGCTCCCAATAGCAGGCGGCAGGGACTTCCGATGCATTTCCTGCTGTGCTCCCTGGTTCTGGACAGAACCTGATTGAATAGTGAGACCTGGGCTGCCCTAAATGGGTGGGCCTCCTGCTGGGAGTGGATGACTCACAAAGTAACCAGGACAAAAATGTCTTTCAAATTCCCATTCCACATCCCTAGGATGAGCAAAGAGTCCACATAGCCTGGCGGAAATGGAATATTCTAACCGCCTTAGAGGGTGGGGGGTCGAAACCAAATTTATTTAAGAGATAAAGATGTGTGGCATAATTACCCAATTCTGCATATGGACCACCTCAAAACAACATCTTTTTTTTTTTTTTTTTGCAGTTTTTGGCCGGGGCTGGATTTGAACCCGCCACCTCCAGCATATGGGGCCGGCACCCTACTCCTTTGAGCCACAGGCACCGCCCAAAACAACATCTTTTTGTTCAGCTCACAGATTCTGTGAGTTGGAAATTTGGGCAGAGATGGCTTGTCCTTGTTCCATGATACCTGGGGCCTCACCTGTGAAGACAGAAAGAACAGAAGGGCTGGAGTCTTCTGGAGGTTTCTCTATCTCATGTCTGGGCCCTGCGTGGGACCCCTTGAAGTCTGGGCAAATCTGGGTGGATTAACCAGAGCACTGCAGGTGGCTTCCCATGTGACTCGGGCCTCTCGGCATGGTGGCTGGACTCCAGGGAGGAGACTCCTATGAAGCTGTGCCCCAGCGCCTCACCTTCTGATGCAGCCCCGGGAGTCACCCAGCATCACTCGACCAGGCTGTGTGTTCACAGCCCGCCCAGACTCAAGTGCTGTAACTCCAACTCTTGACGGAAATGATGTCGAAGAACTTGTGGCCGCTTCAAAAACTCCACCAAATCATTCCACTGGATGTCTGCATGGAGGTAAAGGGCATTTGATTTTACACAGAAAATGGCTGGTTTAAGAAAGTGTTTTAGTCATCTTTGGTCCAACAATTACTTATTAACTACTCTGTGCCAGGCACTGTTCTAAGGGGCTGCAACATAGAACCAAGTGGACAGTACACGTCCTCACGTAGACTATATCTCAGTGCGGCAAGATGGACAGAAATGAATATTAATAGTTAAAATACATCATAGCAGATGGTGACAACTCCATGGGGAAAAATGCATCATGGAGGGAATAGGGACAAATGAGGCAACATAAAGCCGGGGGCCAGGCCTCAGTGACCTGAGGAAGGGAGGGAGTGGGATGGGTTAGAGACACCCACACAGGCTCGGATGCTCTTCTCATGAGCGGGGGGACCCATGTCCCCTCCCAGTGAACCCAGGTGTGCTCTGTGATCATTTGACCATACAAGATGAATAAAGTGACTTGATATCAGTATCCCGGTTAAGGCTTAGAAAAAGTGGTGGCTTTCATTTTTTGCTTAGGGACCACTCTTTCTTGGAGTCTAAGTCACCATATGGAAAACCCAACTGTCCTGGAGAGACCATGTGGAGAGCCATGGAGACCACTTAGAAGCAGCAGCCTTCCAGGTGCACCTGCCACACACGTGAGTGCAGCCTTCAGGGCCCTCCAGCCTTGTCCAGCTGAGTGCCCACAGTCAGGGCCATGTGGAACAGAAGAGTCATCTGGCTTAGCGCTGCCCAAATGCCTAACCCACAGATAAATTGCTGGCTGTGTTAAGCCACTGAGTTCAGGGAGTTTGGTCACACAGTAGATAACTGGGCCAAGGCGGGAGGACAATGCTGTATGTTCAAAGCCCCCGAGGCTGGGTTCCCCCACGCCCCCATCCAACAAAGAGTGGGGCGCCACTGTACTGGGATGAGTGACCTGTGAGCAGAGCGGATAAGGACAGAGAGGTGAGGAAAGGAACAGTGACTCCTTGACAGTGTAAGGTCCTGCGTGTCCTTCTACGAACTCTGGCTTTTTCTGATGGGAAACCATCTTAGAGTTTCAAGCAGGCAGTTTACGATGTGATATGATTAAAATCACCTACAGGGCAGGAGGGGTGGGAGCAGGAGGAGCCATTCAGGAGCCTTTGTTGCAATAGTGCAGGCCAGAACCAGGGCCGCTTGGATCAGGGCAGCAGTGGTGGAGATGGGAGGAATAGTGGACAGGGATGGATCTGGGTATCCTCTGAGGGTGCAGCCACAAGGATTTGCTGGTGGATGAGAAGCAGGGTGTGAGTAAAAGAGGGGAGACTACAGAGGGTGGGGGAATAGGTTGAGGTGGGGGACACCCGAGAGCTTGGTTTGGATGCGTTAAAGTTAGGATGTTAATTACACATCTGAGTAGACATGTCGAGAAGAGAGGTGGACAGGAGGGACAGGAGATTGGAGTTAAGAAAGGGAGGACGGATTAGAAACCCAAACGAGAGAGCTGTCACATACAGGTGGCGAGGTCCGTAAGGCTGAACGAGATCCCTGGGAGCAGAGGTGAGTAGAGAAGAGGGGGGACCCACTGTTCTGGTGTGAAAAGATCGGAAGGATTTGAGGGGAGCAGTGAGGCAGGAGGGACCTGCGAACAGGCTGGTGTCCGGAGGGTAAAGGGAGGAAGAGGATGGGTGGGAAGAAGTGGTCACCAAGGTCCTGGGCAGGGAAAGTGAATCAGGGCTGACAACTGCCTCTAACAACACAAAGGTCCCTGGTGACCCACCTCAGGCAGCTGTGTAGAGGGGCACAGCCTGATGGATGACTGTGAGTGAGGTCAGTTATTTGATGAAATTTGTTGGACATGGAGCAGATGCTGGAGAATGGCGCCGACAGGGATGGTATCACTACAGAGGCAGAAACTGTGTGCTTGTGCGCACCCCGAAATAATGCTCAGGTCTGGGAAGTGGAAGAAGCAGCAGAGAGAGGGGAGAGGATGCCTGGGGCGTCCTTGAGCAGCCTGAGCGGTGCAGGGCTCAGGGGCCCCCAGGCTGGGAAGACACAAGCTCCCTAGAAGCAGAGATAGGTATCACACCAGTGCAGAGTCTAGCACCTGACACACGAGAACAGGTGCCCCCGAGGTAGTGGTTGAGTGAATGGAGCACAGCAGTCACGATGACAGCTCCATGCAGCACACTCTGAGAGTCAGGCACTGGGTGACACTCGCAGGCCTAACTCATCTGCTTTGATGAGGCTCTCTGTGGGGACAGTAATTCTACCCTTCACAGGTCAGGACACCAGGGTGGCAGAGTTCCCCGTCAAAGGCCCAGAGCCAGTAAGAGGCAACTCCAGGATTCAAAACCAGGCACCTGAGGCCTTCTCAGTTAGGCTATTTGCCCTGAAGTTCCAAAATGTGGCTGGAACATCCTCTGTGGAAGGACACAACATCAAGTCCCGATGAATAAATCTCTTTCAAAACAAGCATGGAAGGGTCACTGTCACCCCACCACTGGGGTGAGACAAGTGCATCCCCCTTGGCTCCCCAGCCTGTGCTGTCCCCTGGGGTCCCTCCCCTCGGAGCCTGAGTCCCTCTGAGTGAGTCAGCTGATGACTTACCATTGGTAATATCGTTAATGCCCTTGACTCAGCAGTTTCTCAAGATGATCAATTAGGCGAGAGTTTTTAGTGAAGATGATTCAGAAAATTAGTGGCTGAGGTAGGAATGTTGACAGATAATTTTGCTGATGAGGGGAGCACGCTGTGACCAGTGCTTCCCAAGCCTTCCCAGCCCCTGTGTAATTACCGCAGTTGACTGACTCTGCCAGGCCCTCTGTTATCACCACCACTTTAGAGATAAGAAACTGAGCCTGTCAGGAGCTAAGTTGCTTATTCAGGATTGCTCACTGCTGAGAGAATTTGGGCCCAGTTCTTTTTGATTCTAAATCCCGTGCTCTGCCATGCTCTGCCGTCTGTCTTACAGTGACAGGGATGGAGCCCTGCACTCTTCATCTCCTCGCTGGTGACACTACTGAGAATCACCGCCAGGTGCTCTCTGGAGCTCCGACAGAGAGCGTCTTTATAAAAGATCTGAGCACACAGTAAAGACTAGTCCCTGTGGCAGCGTCTTGCAATAGTTTCCTTGGGAGAATTGAATGAAAGTCATCTGGGCTCTAGACTTTTGAAGCTCTGTGTAGGCAGGAAAGTGAGCTATCCCCTGATCCCTCACACTCTGCTGACTAAACCATCTGCATGTATCTGCGAGGTGGCAGCCCAACCCCCTACCATGGTGCTGCCAGCGCCACCCCACAGGCAGGTGTGAAACGCCCACTAGTGACAGAACAAATGCATTCTAAGGAGGACCTTAGAGCACGTTGCTGGGACTCTACAAATAAACGTCTACAAATAAACGTAAACATTCCTTTACACACTTTGCCTTATGCACACGTACACTTGCTCTTTGTTTCTAATTTCCATGTAGTGATTCACTCATGGTACAATTTCAGAGCCAGTGACAGCCTTAGGTGAGCTGATTTTGGGTTGGGGTCCCTCTTCCAATGGCTCAGAATCCCCAAGATTTGTGTCTCCAGCATTCAGAACAAGCCTGAGCACAACCTTCCCACATCCTGACCTCCAAACTGTGTTTGCAGGTGTAAGATGTACCAGCCCAGTGGGTTTGAAGAACTTGTGCAAGACTACAGGGTGGGTGACTAGTGCCCAGTTCTGGGGTTGTAAGCCAGCAAAGGAGAAATCTGACACCTGGATCAGGTTCCTATCCTTGAGTGCACAAAGAACAATGAGGGGGGTGTGTGTGTGTGTGTGGGCACACACACGTCAGGGGTGTGTTGTGGGTATATTGTAGGTGCTATGTGTTGTGTGATTTGTTTGTTGTGGTGTGTTATATGTGTCTGCATCACTGGTGTATGTGTGGGTGTTGTGTGGATGTGTTGTATGCATAAGTGTGTTGTGCATGAGGTGTGTGTGTGCCCTGGGGATGGGCACATGCACACGTGCCTGTCTGCTTGTGGGGGGGAGGGGCCAAAGCAGATTCCACAAATCAGGCTGAGATCTGGCCTACAGGCAGCTGGGAGGTGAGACATTGTGACTTTGTGCACGTCTGACCAACGGCAGAGCTCCCAAGGGCTGTCTGCACCTGCCCAGGAGAGGAGATGAGGGCCACTATGGCTGGGCTCACAGGATGACTGAAGGTGGACACTTATTTGGAGATCAACATAGAAATAGCCCCAAATCAAGTCTTGCCAGAGAGACTGAAGACCAGGGAAGATGTCGGGGTCCCACCCTGGAGGCAGGTTCCACTAAGACCTGTGGAACTGGCAAGACCGACTGAAGAAATACAAAGTTGAGAATGATGATAAAGAAAGAGACACAAGACACGAAATAGAGTTTCCAAAGGTGGGAGCTCAGGGCACCATCGCCTGTTCCTGAGCTCTGGCGAGTGGCCCTGAGTCTTTGTTCCACTCGGTTTTTATTGAAATCTATCTGCCCAGGTGGTGAGCTGAGGGAGGAGGGAACAAAAACACCAGCAGATTCTCTGAGTGAGCATATCAGGTCCTATTGCCATTATTATTAACTTCAAGGATTTGAGGAGTTTTGAGGAATCTGAAACTTTAGCCTTCCGTGGGGGAAGCCTCCTGTCGGGAGTTACACACATAGATTCCTAGGAAGGTGGTAAGCTCCACTAGTTCACTGTGGAGCAAAACGCCACTGGCATTAATCTCCTCTGAGGAATTGATGGGAGAGAGGCATCTTCCTCTCATCACCACCACAGAGGATTTTCCTCTGTGATAAGGGATGTTAAACCCTCTGGTCCATATCTCAGTGTTTGAGCTGCTCCCTTGGTCTCTGCCCCAGCCAAAAGCAAATCTCCATGATGGGTATCTGCTTTGTCTGTTTAATGGGCAGGAAACGACCTAGAAGATGGATCTATTCTGGGTCTTGTCATAATCTCTTTTATGACCATTTCCTTCCTCAGCGTGTTCACAGACTCAGCAGGGTATTGGTATAAGCTGTATCCCCAATAGGCCAGAGTTTCAGTAAAGGCTGGAAACTTGTTCAGATAAGAAATTCAGCAGTGGCTGTCTTAAAGGTAAATTAGCTGACTTTTCTTTGTTCCAACGCCTTCAGCTTACCTTTTAATTTTCCTTTTTTCTGGGGGTGCCCTCTTCTGCCAAGAATGGGATCTTCCTAGCCTTGCTGGCCTTGGGCAGAGCCCTGTTCTGCCTTGAGAGGAGAAACACAAGTCAGGCCTTCTCTGTCTCTCTCCCCTGAGGATTAGAGAAAAATACAATCACACACCATATCATCTGATCCTCTCTGGATCTGAGCTATAATTTTCCCCCTGAAACCTCCTTGGCATTATGGGTCTGGCATTTCAGTTTATCTTTCAGGAACTATTTACACTCACATCTGCTCATCTCTAAATAGTTTCTCCTTTCCCTGACATTTTAAGCTTTTTGTCTCTCAAATGACAGCCACACACATAAAAGAAGTGCCTGATTTGAGCACACATTTGGCTTTATTAGGAATTCTACTCTGTAGCCATATTTATGAATCCCAAAGTTCCTATCTAAATTGAATTGCGTTAGGATTAGAGGCAGACATGTTCACATCTTTTGCATAAATAATGTAAGCAACAAGGGCTGGGGAAGCTTCACCGAGCCCATTTCTTTTCCTATTTCTTATAAAACAAAGGATCCACTCAGGGACCTCAGGGACAAAGGGGAGAGGGGTGAAGGGACATGACATTGCAGTGCCAGGTCCAGAAGGTAGGTGGGGTTTGGGGGGGAGGGCAAAGACTGCCGTCTTGGGGTCACCTGTCCCACCCAGGGATGAGCTCAGCTGGGGGCCAGATTCAGGCATGGGTGAGTAGGCACTGAGGCTCTACTTGGTGACCTTCATATGGCCTTGACCATGTCCTGGGGGAAGGTTTGTATTTCTCTGTGGAGGTGACTAAGTGGTAAAGAGCCCAGAGGCCTTGAAGGACCAGGGATGTTGAGGGAAGAACCAGCCTTGCTGACCTTGGGCAGAACCTCCAGCTTCTGGGGATGTAGCACCAATAATTACCTGATTTTGAATCCTGGCTCTGCCTCTTATGAGCACTGTGGCCTCTGGCATGGTGCACTGCCTCTCAGAGCCATTGCCTCCGTATCTGTAAGATGGACCCACAGCATTCAGCTCCGAGTCTGCTGCTGAGAGAAGGGAGACACTGCACTGTGACACCTGGGCTGACACCTGGACTGACGCCTGACACGGGGCTGCTGGGGGAAGTCAGACACTGCACTGTGACACCTGGGCTGACA
>NW_003852668.1:768985-785383 GCF_000181295.1 Otolemur garnettii | reverse complement strand
AGACACTGAGCTGTGACACCTGGGCTGACACCTGGGCTGACACGGGGCTGCTGGGGGAAGTCAGACACTGCACTGTGACACCTGGGCTGACGCCTGACACGGGGCTGCTGGGGGAAGTCAGACACTGAGCTGTGAGACACTGCACTGTGACACCTGGGCTGACACCTGGCATGGGGCTTCTAGTTCATTAGAGGCCAGTGCCTATTCTCAGTGCAGTCTGGACAGAGGGGAGGAAGAAACCGAGGCCCCCTTTGAGCTTTATCTCAGCTCTTCACCCAGCTCCTGTGACAATCCTCATGGTGCCCTGAACCAGAGCCTGCAAGTCAGGAACTTGGAGAGTCTTGGGCCGCTCCGGGAGTCTCGCTGCTGACCCCACACTGATGGGTAAATGTGGGCCACTCTGAGGTCCATGAAGGTCACAGGCCAGAAGTGGGAGGTTATGTGTCCCTCCCTCGGAGTCCTGTTGCTCACAGACCTGTGTTCATTTGTCTCCAACATAAGCCCTTCTTCTGCAGGAGATGCCCCTGCAGCCTCTTTGTCTATGTGGGTGGTACCCGGGCCATCCGGTGCCGCACCCAGGCCGTTCCTCATCCTCTCAGCTCTCCTGTCACAGGAACCTAACTCTGTGTGCTCCAGTCTCATCTCACACCTCAGTGAGGGAGACACCAACCCTTAGACTCACAAACAAAATCCTAGAGAGATGTAGCAGGCCATCCCACAGGAGTCCCTCAGCTACTCTCGCCTGGGGACCCCAAGAAGTCTCACCATCTAAGACGGCTAAACAAAGGTGTGTAAATGGGGGACACTGCCCAGATACGGATCTGGAGGCAAGAGTGGGCGCACATTTCAGAGACCCTGTAAGTAACTTAGGGCCTGCCCATGGGCACAGGGTCTAGCAGGGATTAGGGAAGAAGGAAGCAGCGGAAGCCCCCAGAAACCCACCTTGGAGGAGTAGCCCAGATTGGGGGCCACCTTTAAGGGCCAGGAGGAGGTGTGAGGAAATATTTAGAGAAGATAAAGGAAAATTAGAAGTAGGCTGATCAGATTCAGCAGATAAACACATAAAACTCCCAGTTAAGTTTAAATCTCATGCAAGTAGTGAATCATTGCTTAGGATAAGTATGCCCCTCATTTTTTAGTATAAGTATGTCCCAGGTATGCTCCTTCTTTAGTCTATATATACCTGGGACACACTGATACAAAAAATCATTTGTTGTTTATGTGATTGCATAGTACTTACATTGATATACCACAAGGAGTCTTTTGGTATAAATATGTGCTAAATAGCACATGGAATATACTTATACTAAGAAAAAAATCACTCTGTATACATAAAATCCAAATGTCACTGGGTATCTTGTATCTACCTGGCAGTATTAACCAAGAAAAGTAGGTGTGGAAGGGACACTGTGAATCAGAGTCGGAGATGCCCCCGGGCAGTCCCTGGAGGCAGGAGGTGTGTCCAGTCCCTGCATAAGGGCTGGGGCTCAGCCTGGGGTGGAGGAAAAATGCGCAGGACTTGTGAGAGCGTGAAGAGTAAGGGAAGCCTCTGGGGTAGCCGTGCGTGTTTCTGGAAGGAAAGCCATTGTACAGAAGCCGTCTGTGAAAACTCCTGACTCCACCAGCCACTCAAGAAGCTACTGACTCTGTGAGGGCGATGGGTCTCTGTTAGGCCTGTGTTTAGTGGTGAAAAAGTGGAGGAAAAGTGAAGGTTGCTGGGGTTGAAGAGGTCAGGGCAGTCAGCTCTAGTGTACTGAGCGCATCTCCGTGGACACCCAGTGGCCCTTACCTTAGTTTGACACTTACTCACATCCTGTTTCACAGAGAGCTATCAGCTCTTCCCCAATTCTATAAAGAATTCACCTTCAATTTAGTCACTCAGTTCATTGTGAGAAAGCCGGGGAGTGGCAGTGGGGTGGGAGGCACCAACCCAGCCCTTTGGTTCTGCATCTCCCGCCCCACACAAACTTCTGGAGAACATAAAGCCCAGGGATGTGCCTTCACCCTGCTCCCAGTGCTGCTCCCGTTTCTGCTTTTAGAAACAGTGATCTCATCTTGTTATAATACATGTCAGTATTACTCAAATGAAGACAAAAAAACAACACTCCCCCCTCCTGTGATCACTTGGCCATTTCTACAGCAAAAGCAGAGCTCCATCTGTCTGTTGGGGTATTGCAACCATCATTGACCGTGAAGTTGGATCAATAACCGAATTCCCAGTGCCAGTCTGTTCCAGCGTGACTTAGAAACAGCTAAGTTCCCCATTAGAGAAATTCTCATCCACATAAGGACAGGCTGGTCTTGAAGCATTTTGGAGAGTAACACAAATGAGTCAGAGACCACGTTCTGCGTTGAATAGCTAATAACCTCACTCTTCTGCTGGTTACAGAAGCAGCAAAAACATAGATATTAATTTATATGTTTGTTATAGCCAGCAGATTTCTGAGAATAATTTTTCTGAGCAGCCATGGAATTAAAAAGTAAAGACAGTATTTCACAGCTTGCACTCTGCAGCTGTGGGTGACCACAGGCAGCATTCCACCCATTCTCACCCAGATACGTGCAAAGCCTGTAGCTTATTCTGGTCTGATTACTCAATTTGTGGGTCCTACCAGAGTCACTCCATTTCCCACACGCTTAGAAATATTTAGGGCAAAAGCTAAAATGGCTTTAGGAATGGGTGCACATCATGCCACCCGCAGGACAAACTGGACGTGTAGACGGGAGCACGTGAGTCAGCATGGGAAAGCTTTTGTCTGTGTTGCTTTGCTAGACAGTGATTGGGTTCTGCACTTCTAGGCGGTGTCTGGTTCACCAGGAAAAGCCTGAACATTTTAAGGAAAGAATCAGGACCCAAAGGAGTTGGGATGTTCGCCTCTAGAAAGAGAAGACTTGTGTGTGTGTGTGCACCCGGAGGGCAGAAGATGCGGTGGGAACCCACTGTGTGCAGAACTTTCAAGAAACCGGAAGAGCTGCCACGTGTCAGGAACACAGACTGACGTTACATAGAGATGTGTGCATGACAGGAAGGCACATTTGGTTAAATATAAAGAAGAATGTTCTAGCAATTATTGTTATTAAGGAATGAATCAGAGTCTTTGATGAGGCATGGAGTCTTCTGTTCCTAGAAGTGTCTGAGCTGAGCCTAAATGTCTGTTTTGGTCGTCTCTTGTCATGCAACAAACCAACCCCGAACGTAATGGCTTCTAGAAAACCTCTTGATTTGTGTGCTCACAATTCTGCAATCTGGGCACAGCTTGGCAGGCAGAGTTCATGTGTCATCAACCAGCCGGCTTGACTGGGGCTAAAAAATCTACTTCAAAGGGGGTCTCCCTCATGGCTGGCAGGTTGGCCTGGTGGCATCTGGGAGCTCAGCAGGGGCTGTGAGCTGGAGGCCATGTCCTCCACCATGGGGCCTCCTCACACGGTGTGGCTGGCTTCTCACAGCACAGTGCTCACAGGGTGGCTCTTCTGTCCTGTCTGGCTTCATCTAGACAAGAGAGAAGTTGCTCGGTCTGATTAAGGGGCAGGTCCAGAACTGGCATAGCATCACTTCTGCCACATTCTGTGGGCTGAAGCATGTCACCCGTCTAGACCAAATTCGAGGGATGGAAATACCTAGACCTGTGCTTACATCAGGGCACGGTTTACTGGAGTCCACCAAAGCTGCTTGCGTCACAACCTCCAGCTAACTTTGTAACAGACAAGGTTCGTTTGATGACCGCTGATTCTTCTTCGAACTCTAAAAGTCTCTGGTTGAACTTCTTTTCAATTTTCAGTGCCTACGACTATAACAGGCACACCACGATTACACTTACTGATTGATTTCACACCTGTATTTTCAAGTAGGGGCAGAGCCTGTCAAAAACTTCATAGTTCTCTGTGAGACTTAGTGCCGTCCCAAGCAAAGAGTGATTATTCTTCACGCTGTAGATATAAACTTGGCCCCAAGGAATTCATTTTGCAAATGTTTGTTTGAGACACAAGCACGAGCTACTCCAGTTTGTAAAATCTATGCTACAGTCCAAAGAATTGTGGGCAGTTATATGCTGTTACATTTACATATATATTTACTTTGTTACTTGGATTGTTTTCTTAAAGTTTCTGTTTCTAATAAATGTAATACACAGTCACTATGGGAAATCAGCATGCCCAAGAAAGAAAACCAATCACTTATAATGACCTGTAGCAAACTACACCAGCCGTTCTGTACATGTTTTAATACAGATTCATATGGTTCACTGTTATGACATTAAACTTCACCATAGCCTGTCTTCTTTAATACCACAAATATCCTATATCAAAATAATAGATTTCATGTTAAAGCATTATTCAATATTCAATCTTTACTAATATTTTTTATTACTACAGAGTATATAACATTCAGCCATATGTATGGATGTACTTATGGCAGAATAATTTACTTATTATGCTTGGTCTTTAAAGTGTTTAAACATTTTTAACACTAAATACCATGTTATTATAAATAGTTTTATGCATAAGGACTTTATTTAGGAATACAGTAGAACTTCTATAAGTTGACCACCAAAGGGACAGTAACCAACTGGTCAGCATACTGAGATGGTCACCGTGAGAATCTTCTACTGCAAACAGGTGATGTGTGTCTGCCTATGTGGTCTATGAAAATTAGACCAACTTAAGGAGGGGGTCAGTGTAGAGAGGTGGTCCACTATGTGTGTTTGTAAAATGTACTTCAAAAAGATGTTTTAACATAATTTGTTTTATTCCACAAGCATTTTGGGAGCATCTACTATGTTTAGACACATTGTTAGGCTAATAGAAATCACCTGTGTATTGATCGTTCACCTACTATGTACCAGGTACTAGACTGAGGGATCGACAGTTTGTTAGAGCGGTTGTGACTGATTGCTACAAACTTGGTGGCTCACCCAACAGACATTTATTCTCTCACAGCTCCGGAGTCTGGGGGCGAGGCTCTGCTCCTTCTGAAGACTGCAGAAGGACCCTCCGAGAGTAGCAGGCAGTGCCCAGTGCTCCTTGGTTTGGTCCTAAGTAATGATGACTCACAACTACGTCACTGCCACTTTAACCTGTGCCTCCATCATCGGGCAGCCTTCTGCCCTGTGTGTCTCTATGTCCTGTGCCCAAATCTCCCTGTTATAAGGGCCCCAATAACTAGGTAAGGCTCACCCTCATCTCACAGGACCTTACTTTAATGGATTATATCTGCAAAATGTTATTTCCAAACAAAGTCACATGCACAGACCCCACGATCTTTTGGAGGACAGCTCAGCCCAGGCCGCATTCCATGAAGGAGCTTTTCCTCCCTGTTGCTCTCTTAGAGTAAATATGTCGATCACTCTGAGGCTTAGAGAAGCCAATTGTCTTCCCCAGGGTTGTAGGGTGAAGAAATCTGAGACCGATGTTCAAAGCCAGGAGTTCCAGCTCCAAGGCCCCACCTGCAAACACCAGCTACTCTACTGGAGAGGCTGTTTGTATCGGGCCAACATGTTAAAAGAAATACCAAAAGTGGATAGCTTGTCCAGTCAGCAGGATAACGAAGCCCACCCCTGTGGGTTCCCGTGACCCCATTCCATCTTTCTCTCTTTCCTGGAAGGTGGGAGAAGCCTTGGGGAAGTTGGGAAGTGGGAAGCAAAACGGGGAGACTGAACAGGGCTGCCTTGGAGCTGCCAGGAGGCAGGGTCAGCCAACCAGGTGTTCAGGAGTGGCACAGCCAGGGTCAGAGGTCATCCTTGGAGCATGGAGGTGTCCAGGGGCAGGTAGGGTTATGAGATGGTTCTGAGCTGGGCTTATGGGGAGGCCACAGGAGAGGAGCTTTCCACCTACGAGCCACCCTTTTCTAATAAATTTCACATCCCTCCCCGCCCCCACCATGAGGACACGTGGATGGGCTTAAAAATAGCATCAGTTGAGCCTCTTTTAGCTTCATCATTTCCACTTTTACATCCTGAATGTGCTGTTCTAAAGTTGGAACTGCCAGAAAGCGGCCAACAGATTGCCTTTCAGAAAATAATGGGCTTCATGGGCCTTCGACAAATGGTAGAGATTGTCATTTTCTACGGCCCCTTCATTTGAACTATTCTCAATTTTTTTAAGGAGGTGACATGTACATCTTTGTTTCCAATAATTGGATCTGAACTGAAAGGAAAGCTTCTGTGAAATGAGTTTCCTGAGAAATCAGGCCACGACCTTCTAAACTGAAGTAGTAGTAAGAAGTTGTCTGTTGAAAGGCTGGAGTTGGGCAAAAGCAGCCTTCCCACCAGCTGTCCCCAGAAAGGCAGCGAGGTCCGTGGTGCCCTGTCTCTCTACCTACTTTTATTTCACTTTTAGCAGGAAGAAATGACCCACCTCTTAGTACTACGCTATCAACTTTCCAGTTAAAACAGTGAAGGGGGCATGTGCATTTAACATGTCTCCCTCACTCTAGCTTCAAATCAAGAAAGTGACCCCACAGAGAACAAGATAGGTGCGCCAGCACTGGAAACCAGGGTGCTGCCTTTCAGCAGCATGCCAGAAACTTCAGGGATTTCTGCAAAATGTCACACAAGGGAAATGAGAGGGAGGGATGGGAGCACGCTGACTGATGTGTGCGGCTCCGCTCACCCTGCGGAGGGGGCAGCCGGCCTCTCCTGCACCGGCTGCCCACACTGTAGACATACGAGAGCAGAGGGGAGCATGAGCAGGACAGGAGCCACTGTCCCTCCCAGCAAGTGCCCTGGACTTGGCTGGCAGAGCAGGGGACCCCGCCCTCATCATACCTCCAACTATAGGCAAGGCCACCCTCATGCTGTGAGAGCTGCCCCTTCCAGCTGCTGTCAAGGGGCTCCCTGGCCGCTGGAGAGGTGAGCTGTGACCAGCCTTCTTCGGCAAAGGAGCCCTTCAGCCATGAAGCCATTGGCAGAGAACATGACCTCTGACCTGCCAAAGTAAAAAGATAGGGAAATCGTGGCTTTGCTGTCCTCCTTATCTGGGTATAGGTAGCCCAGCAGGGTCCGGAACAATGTCTCCCCATTTTTCACATAAGCCACGTTCACAGCCAGTGCTCCCCCAATATAGATCAGAATGTCCTGTTAATAAGCAGGGCAAGAAAAACAGCTGGACATCTGGTAAGTGATGATGGTTGTGTCCTCACCATGACCCCCAATTCCTAGGCATGAACAGGGCATATTTACTGAAGCAGTAAGAGAGACTTGGAGAGCCCCCTTCATGTTCTCAGTGGAGGACGGGTCTGTGAACAAGAGAGCAGGAAAGAAGGCTTTCTGACAAAATGTGAACTAGGAAAGAAGTCGGTGGAGGCAGGGAAGGTTAGGATAGGTGCTCCGAAATTCTCAGGAATAAAGCCTGCAGAGATTAATGAAGAGAGCAAAACTGCATAGATAAACCAGAGAGAGACACACAGAGGTAAGTAGGTGACACGGAGGACGGATTCGGGAGACCTGACACGTCCATCATGGGGTAGAAATAGCAGCAGAAACTGGAGAGGGGCAGACAGATTTTCTGGCAATAGACGACATTTCATTCTTTCATACTTTCAAAGCCTTTCCCATGAATGCAGCTCTGAATCCTCTTACACACATATTCGTAACGTTCTATATTTGGCCTTCTCCCTTTTTTCTCGATTATCCTGGCAGAAGACCGCCTACTTTCAGGGTTTCCTAAGGACACCGGATTGTAAGAATCACCTGCTGTGCCGGCTAAGAAGAGAGATTCCAGGCCTCTCCATAAATGTTCTATGTTTGAATTTGGAACTTTAATTTTTCCAAGTGTCTAAAGTTATCTTATGATACCTCGGTTTGGGAAATTGGCATATTGTCAATGGTCTTTTCAAATAATTAACTTAGATTTATTTCACAATTTCATTTTTTTAGAGATAGAGTCTCACTTTGAGCTCTGGCGTCACAGCTCACAGCAACCTCCAGCTCTTGGGCTTAGGTTTCTCTGATTCTCTTGCATCAGCCTCCCGAGTAGCTGGGACTACAGGTGCCTGCCACAACGCCCGGCTATTTTTTATTGAAGTTTGGCTGGGGCGGGGTTTGAACACACCACCCTTGGTAAATGGGGCCAGCACCCTACTCACTGAGCCACAGGAGCCACCCAATAAAATTTCATTTTTTTAACTCTAATTTTGTCATTGTTATTTTTTTCCTTAGGGTTTTCCTCTTTTCTTTTTCTTTTTCTTTTTTTTTTTTTTGTTTAGTTTCTTAAAATAAATCCTAAATTTATTGAATATTTCCCTCTTTTTTGCCAAGTAATAAAAGCTTTTAAAACAGAATTTTCATCTGGGGATAGCTTTGTCCAGGTTCTGTGGTATTGTATAAACAGTATTTGTAATGGGTATTATTTTCTAAATAAGTTATAACTGGAAAATGATTCCTTTCATTAATTAAAGCATCACTTAAAACATTTTTCATTTCTTTTTTTTATTATTTCAAGTTAATGTGAGAGTACAAACAACCAGGTTACAATATTTGCACTTGTTAGGTAGCATCCCTCTTGGAGTTGTGTCCCTCACCCAGGAGGTGTCCCACACCCTACCATCACGCCCATCAGCTGGGAACACACCACTCCCCTCCCTCATTCCCCCTCCTCCCTGTCCCCCTTCCTGGACCCCCTCCCCCCAACTTGAACTGAATTGAGTTTTTCTCTCATGTGGGTGTGTCCTGGGTCGCTCCCTGGCTACACGTTGGTGATGAGTACACTGGATGCTTGCTTTCCCATTCTGGTGATACTTTTCTAGGAAGATTGTGTAGTAGAACATGGTTTTCATTTGGTTTTTGTTTACCTTTTAAATCTTGTTTAAATTTTCAGTACCAGTAAAGTTCTGAAGTGCTAGAGGCAATTAGAAGTCAGAAGAAGAAAAAAAAAATAGCCAACCTTGACATCTAAACAAAATTATAAAGTTAATAGGTTGAATGTATACATTTGGAGATAAAAGTCACATTGGTAAATAAAGAAAAATAGAATTCCATTTCAGAATACATCGGTTCGGAGCAGGGTTTCTCTATCATGACACAGTCAGACATCTGGACTGATAATTCTTGGTGGGAGGGCTGTCCTGGGCATTGAGGGACCCTGGCAGCAGCCCTGGCCTCCACTCACCCTCCACCATCACTGGTATGGCCACACAAAACTGTCTCTTGGGACTCAAAATCTCTGCATTTGAAAACCACTAATTTAGAGACAGAAATTTCCGTCTATCCTTGTTAGAGATGAATTTGGAAACCTGCAGATCTTAAATCCACCATCTTCATTCCTTTCAAAATCCTTTCTCCAGCAAAGACTAGCTCCCCTGCTCTTTGAAGGGGAGTAGGAAGAGGAGGGAGGTTGCCATGAAACAGATACAGTGATGTGCTCTAATCAGTTTATCGATTCTCTTTTATTCTGTCCAGCAGAACTTGTGTAACCTTTCTTCTCCCTTCTAGCAACAGTTCCCTGAGCCAACATTATTCAGTTACCACCAAAAGCAGCTGGGAGAATTCCTGCCAGATAGTTAGGAGGTCCTTAATCAACTTCTCCAAATTGTTCTACATCCCTGAATGCTGGGCCTTGTAATCTCTCTTTGTAGTCAATACGTCAAGGCTTGGGGGTGGGAAACACCTCGGAGTGATGCCTGTGCCTCAGGCGGGGTGGGGCTGGGGGAAGGACCTCAGCGGCCTGGCCCCCACCTGTACACTCTGGTTTCTTGGTTAGGATGAAGACCACTTAACGGTTTCTTATTTGCCTCTTCCCTTCTGCTCATACAGTTGCCCATGAAGTTTGTAAAACTACACTGCTCCACAGAATCAGAAAAGTAACAAATTGCTCTTTCCCAGATCTAAGAGTCTCCTCGTTCTCCTGTCTTTGATTTTGTAAACTTTATGTCTTGTTATGAACAATAAGATAAAAAGGAGGATCAGAAAATATTCATCCACTAAGTGTGGTGACAGCGATCAATCCTGAAATCCAAGATAGTTTGCAATAACATATTTATCATAGTGTTATTGATATTAATAACAGAAAAACCTTTGGAAAAGTACAAATGCCCAAGACAGGGTACTAGGTTACTAAATTAGGATTCAGCTACATGAGAGGTTGTTAGATTGTTCTTGTAAAGTTATTCTACTAACTTTTTTCTTCTAAGATATATTTAGATCTATATTAATTATAATACTGAATTAGTTTTTTGTAGGGATGGGTCTCATTATGTTGATCTCAAACACCTGCCTTGGTCTCCCAAAGAGTTGAGATTATAGGCGTGAGCCACCAGGCCCAGCCTGAACACCATTTATTAAGCCATTGTTAAAATCCTCACTGATTTGAAATTATGGAGAGTTTTGGTTTTTGATGGCATGAGAACATACCTATCACAAAGAGATGAAGGAAACAAAATTGTAACAGATAGAATGAGCCCTCGCCTCAGATAAGTGTATCTGTGGAGAAATTCTAAAAAGAATTATGTAATGCTGTAATGTTGGGTTTTCTGTTTTTTGAAGATACAATACTTTTAATATCTTCTCAAATTTCTGCAATGTATTGTATTACTTTATAATCAGGAAAACCAGTGTGTCATTTTAAATCATCGTGTCCGTAAAAACACCTGTGCTTCAACTTACTTTCCTCACAGAATTGTGTTCCTTGCCTCAGCTAGATTGTTGAAAGTTCTCTCCATTCTGACTTGGTACTAGCTAATTTTCTGCTTTATAATGCTTCTGTATCGCAACGTCATCACCTCATAAACTTTCCAAGCAGTGGAGATGAAGGCATGCTTTCTTAAGGGAAGAATTATAGCACATCTTTAGTGGAAAAAGTAAACCCTTAGCAATGCCACTGAGTTTGGCAAAGGGAGACAGGTGGAGATTTGTGACAAGACCCCTTTCTGCTATTTGACGGTTTGCTTCTTTCTTTTGTTTTTGTTACCATAGATTTTGGAACTACCTGGGTGCATTCTTTTTTTTTTGGCTAGGGCTGGGTTTGAACCCACCACCTCTGGCATATGGGGCTGGCGCCCTACTCCTTGAGCCACAGGCGCCACTCCTGGGTGCATTCTTTTTAATGCTTTGCGAAGTCAAGCCCCTTTCCTCCCGGATATCACGGTAAATATCACTCCTTACAATTCACAACAGAGTTCTGAACAGCAGCGAAAATGGATTGACCAGCTCTGCCCACCAGGAACGTGCTCATATAAGTTTACATGTTTACGATGGAGTTCATCACAATTTATATGATGATATAAAACAAAAGTATATGTCAAAATTCTGCAAATTACTGGAAGTCATATCCAGTAAGACAATTTTTATTATTTTATCATTTTTTATTATTAAGTTTAAAGCATGCAAAGTAGTGCTCTAGATTGCTTAGGGGTTAGCTAGTGATGATATAAAGAAAGGCATGAGAAGAGTGATACCTGTCCATCATGCCAGGGGTTGGCTGTGGCCGGGCTTGCAGGGAATGGGACCACAGAGGGGCGCAGGGTGCACTGAGAACCTCGGGACTACATGGGCTGAATCTGCACGGTGGGGTGGAGGAGAGGAAGGTGACTTCCGGCACCAGTGGCCAGATTCCGATGGAGCTGCTGGGCAATGGCTGAGCCCTTCACAAGATTGGGAGTGAAGGAGAAGCCTGGATGTTCCCCCTAATCTCTGCCTTTTGGTCTGCATCCTGAGGGGCTAATCTTTGAGAACTGCCCCGTCCCCCTACCCCTCAGGCTCCTGGGTGCTGTGGCTGCTGGCTGGGTCTGGCCAATGAGCAGCTCCAGCGGAGAGGTGGGGGGAGGAGGAGGGGAGGGCATCTGCGCCTGGCTCCCTCCATGCCAGTACAGGCTGATCCTGGGCACGGGCTCCGTCCTGCTGCTCTCGGGTGCCAGGGATCGTTCCTCACCCCTCGAGCCTGGCAGTAGCATCCCCCAGGGTGCTGAGGCCCATACCTCCCCTGGTTCTCTTTACCATTTTCTTCAGCTGTGCCCATACCTTGACAATGACTCATTCGTGAAGTTGTCCTCAATTGCCCTTTTGAATGAGCCACCGGTTTCCTACAGCTTTTCTGAGTCACATAAGGAGGACAAAGGTATTACTTTTCTATTGCTACCATGACAAATGACTGTACGCTTACTGGCTTGGAGCAGCACAGATTTATTCTCGCAGCTCTGGAGCCGAGGTGTCTGCAGTGGGTCGGCGGCTGTGTTCATTCCAGAGGGTTGAAGGAGGATCCGTTTCTCAGCTGCTTCCATCTTCTCCAGGCTGGCCACGTCCCTTGGCCTGTGGTCACATCTCGGCCTCTGTCTCTCCTGCTTTCCTTGTGTGAACATCCTTGTGACTCTGTAGCCCCCACCCCAGACACGCGTCCAGGATACTCTCCCATCTCACGATCCTTAACTTATGTCTGCAATGTCCCTTTTGCCACATAAGGTAACGTATTGACAGGTTCCAGGTTCTGAGCACTGGGGCACCCACATCTTTTGGGGGCCATTGTTCTGCCTCCCATCACAGGGTTTGCTGGAAAAGCAGGAAGTTTGGTTTTAACGTTGAGGTCTATGGGACTGGAGAAGATCCGGACTGATGTTATCTGAGCCTGAAGGCCAATTTCATTCCCAAACTGTTCCCTGTACTCATCATTTAATGTTCTATACTGGAACTACTGGAAAATAAGATCACTCGTCTTCCTGTATTAGGTTTTGCTAAGGCCTATAAAGGAAGCCAGCTAGATCCCAATACCACTTCACTAACCTGGCCTTTTGTAAGGTAGTCTTGTTCTCCACAAACCTGCCTGTTCTATTTTATTGATACAGACCTTTTCAATGCTGTCATCTTATAATTCCAGGCAATAGTTAAACAAACTCAATCCGAGTTATACCACAATTCAAATCCAACGGCCTCATATGCAGCTGGTTTGTCTCAGATCTCCACATACTGACCCTGCTGGAGTACCCTGGGTCACCCACAATAGAGGTGTGTTGCTATAAACCAGGATTAGTGGGATTTAGAAAACTGAGTGTTTTTACATCATAACAATAATTTGTATGAGCTTAGATTCTAAGTTAAAGTATCACCTCAGCCTTTTATTATCTAGGTGCCCTTGAACTTACACTTTGTCTGCCTCACGTTTCTTTTCTATGACACAGTGATAGAATTCTCCATTGTCAGCCTGACGTCCTTGACGTTGGCCAAATAGCTTCAACCATGCTGGGTTTTGCATCATTACATCCTAACAGTGGGGGCAGGAAAAGGCTTCCTTTTTTCCACTATCAAATACAAGTCACAGCTTCCTTATCATGGAACTTATTTGGGTCATTCATCCACCCCTAAACTAATCAGCATATTAATCACTAGCTGGTGATTAGTAACGGGCTGATTCCTGAACTTCACCCTGGCAGGGAGGCTAGTACTGTACCAATCACATTAACACAAACAACCAGCTGGGCTGGGTGTGGGAAAGGCACCACCCAGACCAGTGGTGGGAGGGACATTTGCAGGGAACCGTGAAGATCATGTCTCAAGTCCACCTTCAACATGCTGGGCGCTGAGCTGCATAGCGTCTTCTCAAAATTCATGTCTATGAATACGTGTGTAGATGTGACCTTGTTTGGAAATAGAGTCCTTGGAGATATAATCAAGGTAAAATAAGGCTTCTATGGGTTAGGGTGACCCCTCATAACCCAACGACTTGTGTCCTAGCAAGAAGAAGGAATACTGGAGACAGACATGTGGAAAGCAGGCCATGTGGCAATGGCAGAGACTGGAGTGATGAATCCAGCAAGCCGGGATCACCAGCAATTGCAGCGACCACAGAAGCAAGGGAAGAGGCATAGAATGAATTCTCCCTCAACTGAAAAAACACATCCCTGATGTGTCAAACCACCCAGCCTGGGGTGCTTGTTACTGCAACCCTTGGAAGCTACTACGTCTCACAATCTGAAGGTTGAGCCTCATACAGATCCTTCTGGTTTTCCAACATCCAGAGGCATTTATTCTGGTTTTCACAAGTGTGCAGATGTGCCCTATTTAAATATTCAGGTGGTCATTTTTAGAATTGGGAATGGGAGAGCTAGAAGCAGAGTTGGAACCTAAGAGCCCCTTTGCTCCATAAAAATGCATTCAATGAAGAAAACGCAGATGGAAAATACCGAAATGCTCACGGGATGGCTCCCTCTGCCCCTGAAGTTGGGGTGTGTTTCTGTGCAGGTGTCTACGTATGTGTGTTCATGTGAATATGTGAAGAAGGGAGCAGCAGGGGCAGACAGGAGAGAAGGGACTTGCCAAGAAAGAGAGACAAAGAGGCAGGAGCACATTTCATCTGAAGGGTTCATTTATGGATAATAAAGATGGCCCTGGCTACAGCTCCCATCTGTGCGACAGCTTTGGAATCCTTTGCTACATTATTTATTATAATACAGAATTCACAGAATATGAATTTAGGCATTCTTCTCTCATATAAACCTAATTTATGCCAATAGTAAGCACATAAAAAAAATACGGGCACCATTTCTTTTAGCTAGTCATAGGGAAAGCTGTTACTCAGCGTTTTTGACAAATGGGACATTTTAGTTTTAAGCGAATACAAAGTTTATCATCCTAACAAAGGAGTACACAATAGCAGGATGTAAATTGTGGGCATATACTTTTTATACAGAAATATAGATCTTTTTCAATCGATTTTTCCCTGGACCATAAACGCAACAGGGTTCGAGATGGGTTTATACGTGATTTTACTAACAGATACAAGCAGGGCCCTCCTGCTGGGCATACACAAGGGAAGAGTCACAATAAAGGGTTGATCCAAGTTGAAGATTGCGTTAATTAACCAAGGGCTTCTGCTTCACATTGATTGCAGTGCCTACATCATGGAGCGACTCACCTTTCTAAGGAAGGGGGAAAAACACATCTATTGTCACTTTAAGAAGATTCATAATTAGTTGGGCAAAGGAAATCTCATCAGCTCTTTAAATATCTTTTCAGTATGTTCTAATTATGAAGCCGTGGGCAGGTTATTCACTGATACTGGAGATTCTGATGAAAAAAAATTCCTACAATGAGAAAAGAGTCATTTGTTCCACAAGAGGGTAACAGTGACCATGGTGGTCATAGCATTAGCCCCAGCGTTGCCCCTGTCATGAAGTAGATGCTCACTGAATAGCTGTTTAACCAAAACATTAATGTCACTTTCAAGAAACGGCCATTATCTATGACATTTAAGAGTCTACTTGGCAGAAAATTATGAATGTGGTTCAGCATGTCTACAATTGCCACCAACCTAGAAACCTTGATGGAGTCTCTATTGCAAGGTGGGCTCTGTGGCATGTGCTGGGATACACAGGTGGGCACAAGTGTCCTATCCTCCTGGAGTTTGCAGACTAATGAGGGAGGCAGGTGTCAGTCATGTCATCACACAGAGAAATGAGAAGGTGACTGTGAAGGGGCAATGTGCAGTGCCCCAATGTCCATGTCAGGGGCATGACCTGGCCCAAGAGGTCTGGGAGGCTTCTCAGAAGGGCCACCTCACCTTGGCCATCACAGCCATTCTCAGAACCAACAGAGTTCCCAAAAAGAACACATGAGAGAAATGTAGAAAGGGTGATCCCGGAGCGAGTGGGTGGGTTGTGCGTAAATCATTTCAGCCACACACACCGGTGGCTGGGTAAGGTAATAAGCTGGTATTTATAACACAGTGTAATAAATAACAACATAACAAGTAATAATACAGCATAATCATAGCATAAATGTGGTGTTTCTGAAAACACCTCCAGTGATATTCCTGATATCCAGTGTTTCCAGTGATATTTCTAGTAGCTCTATTTTGGAAGTCTCCATTATATTTCTATAGCTCATCAAAGTGCCCTTTTCTTATTCATGCTCCTTATTTTAAGTAAGAAGTTCTTTAAATTTTTAAAAAACTTTACTTGCACTATAGTTCTCATTACAGGAGGCACAGGGGCCTTTGGTGCTCACTCTGGACCTGTCACTGTCCCTCCGTGTCCATGGCCACCG
This sequence comes from Otolemur garnettii, assembly GCF_000181295.1. Classification (NCBI taxonomy): domain Eukaryota; kingdom Metazoa; phylum Chordata; class Mammalia; order Primates; family Galagidae; genus Otolemur; species Otolemur garnettii. Next base: position 769,421 of record NW_003852668.1, on the reverse strand, counting down.
CCCCAAGCTGAGCTGCCTTCCCACTCGACCTCAATTATCTCACTTGGTTTTATGTTCAGCAGAGCATGCGCGCTGCCATTTGCTTTTCTGTTTATTTACGTGTGTGTTTGCTGATGGTCTCTACTCCTGGGACTTAAACCGTATGAAGATAGGGACTGTCTGGTCCGTGGATATGCCCCAGATGCAGAGAATCTGCTTGGTACTGGTAGGTGTCAAAAATGTTTAATACACGAATTGATAAAAATATTATAGAGATAGATCAAAGGAGACAGCAAATGATACTTTCTCTACCACTAAGTTATTTGGCAACATTGCCTCTATTTAAGGTAGTCAGTATTTTCCATTCCCAAGGCCCCCACCTCCATTTCCTTCTCTCCTCCCACCCCGACCACACTCAGACCCTGGACAGGACATGGTATGAGATCTCAGTGGCACA
>NW_003852668.1:765201-766567 GCF_000181295.1 Otolemur garnettii | reverse complement strand
TGTATGGAGGTGGTCAGTGTACAGAGGTGGTCAGTGTATGGAGGTGGTCAGCGTATGGAGGTGGTCAGTGTATGGAGGTGGTCAGTGTACATAGGTGGTCAGTATACAGAGGTGGTCAGTGTATGGAGGTGGTCAGTGTATGAAGGTGGTCAGTGTACATAGGTGGTCAGTGTACGGAGGTGGTCAGTGTATGGAGGTGGTCAGTGTATGAAGGTGGTCAGTGTACAGAGGTGGTCAGTGGATGGAGGTGATCAGCGTATGGAGGTGGTCAGTGTACCGAGGTGGTCAGTGTAAGAAGGTGGTCAGTGTACGAAGGTGATCAGCATATGGAGGTGGTCAGTATATGAAGGTGGTCAGCGTATGGAGGTGGTCAGTGTACAGAGGTGGTCAGTGTACAAAGATGGTCAGTGTATGGAGGTGGTCAGTGTATGGAGGTGGTCAGCATATGGAGGTAGTCAGTGTATGGAGGTGGTCAGCGTATGGAGGTGGTCAGTGTACAGAGGTGGTCAGCATATGGAGGTGGTCAGTGTACGGAGGTTCTACTGCAATTGAATGTGTAAAACTCCGAGTTTGGTACTAGTAGGCTTTTGAGCTAGTAGGTCTCATTTGGGGAGGAAAACATGTCCTCAAGCCCTACACACAGAGGCCACCTTTGAGTCACATTACATAACAACAGGATGCTACCTGGGAGGCTGAAGGCTCACTGCACTGGTGCTGACGAGACTGATGGGAGCAGTGTCAGCTGCTCAGCCTCAGGTCATACACCTCCTCCAAGCCACCAGAGCTGACAGATTTCAAGCCCAGGGACTCTGTCTCTCCCTACACCCACTGCTTCTCCCGGAGCAGAGAGTAGACTGAGGTTGTAGAGGCAACAGGCAGATGCCCCTGGCCTGTGGCTCTGGGGACTCTCCACCCCGAGTCTGTTGCTCTATAAATTGACTGGACTTGGCCTTTGGCATCTGCAACAATGTTGCCTTGAGAGACGTTTAAGAGAAAAGGATACATGATGCTTAAAAATGAGAGGATGAAAAAACTAAAACAGCTAAATACAAACCAGAAAGCAAAGGTAGAAACATCAGTATCCCATGAAATGGAATTTAAGGCAAAAAATATCCTAAGGAGCCAAAGGCGGGTTTTCCCATTTGTAATAGACACAATTAGAATACAAAGTTACACCTCTCACAGACTCGTGGGCAATAAACAGTACAGCTTTGAAATCTAACAGGGAGCAATTGGAGAAAGAAAGGGCAGAGGGACAGGCAAATTCACTGCACTGGAGAGTTTAATACAACTTTCCCCCAAACTGATAAATTAATAAGGCAACATGTTAAGAAACAACAATAGTAACAATAGTAATAATGACAGG
>NW_003852668.1:762290-764311 GCF_000181295.1 Otolemur garnettii | reverse complement strand
CCAGTAATATTAAAGAAGTTGATATTGTCATTGAAGACCTTTCCTCTTTCCCCTAAACTCAACTCCAGATGATTTCAGTTGAGCTCTGGAACAGGTAATTTCTAGATTGCGCAAGTTGTTCCAGAAAGTACAAGGAGGAATAGGTCAACACTCCTTGTCTAAGTCACCTGCAATCTTATTCTCAAATTAGACAGAATGATAGCAGAGATGAAAACCCTAGGCTCCCTGCACTTACGAACATGGAGGAGCAGGACCCCCAAAGAAAGTGCTAGCCGCTCACATCTAATTCCTTGTTTGGCTACAGATACAGGACTTTCAAACCCCACAATGAATCAGAGTAGTTCACCACATTCAGAGGCTCATGGAGGAAATTCCCGATTGTCTCAAACATCTACGGAGGCATTTGATAAGAGGCAGCCCTCAAGCTTGCAAGACAGAGGATCACGCTTACTGGCAGCCTGCGTGGAGCTGTTGGATGGGAACTGAGTCTTCGCAAACTGCCTTGTGCTCCCCCAGAACACAAGAGAATAGGAGGTTGCTACGTGTTTGTGGCCACAGCCCTCCCACTGCTCTGCCTGCCCTGGGAGGCTGTTCCCAGAGATAGTTTCTCCTGCACAGCCTCCCCCGGTTCTGATGAAGTTACAGCACTTTCTGCCTCCCTCCTGGGGCAGAGCCCCAGGCTCTGAACCCCTCTCAGCTGCAATCTGGGCTTTGCTCCTCTGCAGCCAGGCATCTCACAGCTCCGTTGCAATCCCTTCTGTGTTGCCTTTTCCTGTGTTTGGGGCAGAGACCGCAGGGTGCCGGCATCTATGACTTACACTTTCCTTTTTCTTCTTTGCTGTCTGTATGAGCAATCAAGTGTCCAAACCCAAAAGTGGTTATTTGTGTCATCACCAGTGGAATCAGTAAAGCTTCAAAAGCAAAGCCACGAGGTGCAGTGTGATTAATCTGATTACATTAGCATTGATAATTTCCTTTCATCATCGAGAGATCACAGCTTAAGAGTCCATTCTTGCCGTGCCCACAATCAGCAGGAGCTGGCTGTCTAGAATACACAGAGCTTCTGCAAAAACACAAAGAAACAACAGAAAAGAATACACAGAGCTTCTGCAAAAACACAAAGAAACAATCTCAGCAGAAAAGACGGGCAAAGGAGGGTTCTGAACACAGGTAAGAGAAGAAACCCACAGCACTTAGAAAAGTCAAAAGAAATGCTCAAAGTCATTGGTAATCAGATAACTGAAGATTAGCACCTCGATGAAATGCCATTTTACACTTGTAAATTGGCAAGCTCACGCCTGCAAGCTCTCAGAAAGGCCCCATGACTTATTATCTGATGTGCAGTATCACAGTGACGGTGGCAGGGTGACCTGCGAGGAGGTCCTGAAAGAGCCACATCGTGTGAAAGGGATATTAGCTACACCAAATGTACAGAATTCCCTTCTTCAAGCCGGGCCCGAGATGTTTTATTCTCTGTTCCCCACGTGACAGCCTCCTGAGACTCCATAAGCTCAGTGGAACTGTCCCTTCACCACTGAACCTGGACATTCTAGAGGCCATTGTAATTACAAGGGTTCCTGATTCTACAACAAATAATATTATTTGGGGGGAATCCCCTTTTATTAAACTGCAACAAGCCTACAGTTCTTGTCCTGGAGCAGTTCAAAAGTCCATGATATATAAATGAACATGTTACTCAGGGCAAATGTAGGGACAAAGGAACACAACAAATAACTGAAATGGAGTCACAGAATATTTGATCTATATTTTAAAGGATGAACAAGGGCTAACATTTATTTTGTGCTCCTGTGTGTGTGCCGGGCACAGTGTCACCTATTGTCTCACTGGGCCCTCACAGTGACGCAAAACTTACAGGTGAGGAAACTGAGGCAAAACAAAGTTAAATACCTGGTTAAAGGTCGCATGTATAGTAAGCAGAAAAGGCAGGATTCAGACGCAGGAAGTCTGTCTCTAACCTGCCATCCCTATCCAATGCAGGAAGTCTGTCTCTAACCTGCCAT
>NW_003852668.1:739850-762060 GCF_000181295.1 Otolemur garnettii | reverse complement strand
GATGCAGGAATTCTGTCTCTAACCTGCCATCCCTATCCAATGCAGGAAGTCTGTCTCTAACCTGCCATTCCTATCCGACCTTCCCTCACATGTTGGCTTTTCAGGCAAAGAAGCCACAACAGGGCTTTCTGGGTAAGTGCCAAGGACAAGAGCCTGGGGTCATTAAAAAAGAAGGATTATAGGGCTGAGTACATTGGATACTTTTTCTCCCATTCTTAAGGTACTTTGCTAAGAAGAATATTTTTCAGCTCCATCTATGTAAACATGAAGGAGGTAAAGTCTCCACCTTTCTTTAAGGCTGCATAATATTCCATGGTGTACATATACCACAATTTAGTAATCCATTCATGGGTCAATGGGCACTTGGGCTTCTTAATGTACACGGCTATGATTTAATTAAAAATATATATATACTTTTTTCATTAGGGGAAAAAAAAAAAGAAAAGAAGGATTGTTCAGGAAACACCAGGAGTGAAATGTAGCCAGAACAGAGCAGAGCTGGAGAGAACGGCCAGAAGCACGTCTGGAGAGGCTCAAGGGCTGTCAGCCTGCTTCTGAGCATGGTGAGCCTGACAGCTTCAAAGAAAGCAATTGGCCCCGGAGGATTTATTTTTGATGTGGAACTTTGGTGAGGCAAGGAAGAAAGCACGAGAAAGAGGTGAGGTGATAGGAGGGAGGCTACTGAGGAGAGCAGGTTGAAAACTGTGGCACGTCAGCGTCTCAGAGAGTCATGTCCGTAGACAGTTTCCTGCACAGAGCAGCAAGGAGGCCAGGCCAGTGGCCAAGCCTCAGTGGGGACATTCCCTCACTGGCCAGGTAAGAGGCCCCCAGGCCCCTGAAGGCCTCACGTTCCCAGACATCTGAATTCATCTCCTTTCCCCAACCCGCTCCTCTCTGGGAACAACTGAATCTGGAGCCAAGTGGCCCCCATAGATCGCTTAAAATCTCATGGCTGTTCCAAGGACCAAGTTGAGGGAAGAAAAGACAGGAAATAACTCTGGCCTGGGCCCACAGTCGTTGCCACTGGTCATTCACTGGTGGCTTTTCCATTAGGTGTGTTCTCAGTTGCTGTCACTGTTACACTGGGGCATTCCCGGAAAAGAGGAGGGAAGCTTCCGTGAGCCAGCCTCGAATGTCACATGGACAAACCAGTTTGTGTAGGACCACGTTTCCTGCTGACACTAGGTCCAGTTCTCAGCAGGACCAAGCTCTCTCTGAAGGCGCCAGGGGAGAAGCTGCACCCTGCCTTTCTCTCAGGGCGCAGCCGGTAACCCTTGCACTCCTGGGTTCTGAGTGCAACACTCCAATCTCGGCCTCTGTTGATAGGTGCGTTCACCCTGGGTGTCTCTGCTCTGTGTTCTTCCTCACCTTCTTGTTTTGACCCTGCTCATCCTACATTATATCTGCAACAACACCATTGACAAATAAGGCCATTCTCTGAGGTTCCAAGAAAAATGTGCATCTGGGGAGTACACGTCAACCTGTACAGGCAGGCTGGGCTGTCCTCGTTTGATTGAGATTGACTTTGGGCATTGTCTGAATGATTAGGAATGCCCATTATCTGTACATCCTTGAGCGCTTTCCCCGTGACATCATGGTTAATAACACCAAATCAACAGATGCTCATGCACAGACTCAGTCTGCAAATATTTATCAGGCAGATGCCACATGCTGGGGATTATGCTAATGAGGAAATCGTGGCGTTCACACTCCATAAGGGAACAAGCACACAAACAAATAAACTGGAGTCCTGCTGGCGTGAGAGAAGGGAGCCAGGACGACTCAGAGATGACCTCTGAGGCTCGGCTCGGGAAGAAGGACCCGTGGGCCTGACAGGTGAATTCAGGAGGGGAAGGGATTTGGGGCGGCGGGGCCAGCGTGTGCAAAGGTACCTGAGACTGGAGAATATTCCAGGTTAACTGGAGGGTCTGCAGTGTCTGGGACCAGTGAGAGAAGAGTCTGGAAAGATCACCACAGACAAGAGGACAGAGGGAAGTAGAAATGCCAGCTGGTAGGTCACAGGGAGGGCTTTAAACAAGGACCTGAAATGAAAACACAAACCTTTAAAACGTAGCTGGAGAGCAGAGGGGCAGATGGCTAGAGGGGAAGGGACACGAGGTCAGGAGGCCTCAGATGTCTTTGATGGATCCAGACAAGAGAGGATGCTGGCATGGTCTCAGGTGGTGGCTTTCAGGGCAGAGAAGGAGGGACAGATTAAAGCGATTCGGTGGCACCAGTGAAGCTGAGGGAGGGAGGGAGAGAGCACACACTCATCTCACGCCCTGGTTGCCGAGGAGCACCAGGCAGGCAGGCTCTGTTGACTGAGGCAGGACATGATGGTGGGAGAGGTTTGGGGGAGGGTGGCACAGGCAGCAGCTTGCAGCTGGAAGTTGGGTGGACACTCCTCTGTGTGTGAGGGAAGCGGGATATTCGGTGAGTGGTTGGCTGCAATAGTTGGGAGAGGGAAGAAAAATAACAGGTCGCAAACATGGATTTGAGAGTCCTTAGTGTTTGGAGATAGTTGTGAATGTGCCCAGAGTATGCAGAATGACAGCAGGACACAGTAGAGGCCGGGAGAGCTGAACAAGGACAGCCACGGGGACGGAGAGGAGGACGTGGCAGCAGGTGGTTCCCAGACCTACACCATGGACCCGTGGAGTGTACGGAACATTTGGGCTCCTTGCATAGCACCCTTACCGACGGCCCAGCCAGCCCACCCGTCTACGACCAAAAGGAAGTTACTCCATTAGTCTGAGCTGAAGCTGCAGATGCCTCACAAAACGCCGTTTCCAGCGGGCCTGACTTCAAGATGGCAGGTGGTTTTATCGTGAGATGGTCTATGAAATGTGACTGATTTTATCCCACAGGTTTCCAAAGCCAGTATTTTATATTCTTCCTCACCTGCAGCAGGTTTGGTTTGCCTGGACAGATCTCCTTGGCACATCGGGAGGGGTTTTCAGATGGGCATGAGTTAAGTCGCTGCTCTCTTAAGGGTGGCGTTTCTTAGCAACAAGGGGTTACTTGCCTCGTCTCTGCTGATCAATTCTCTGCGCGCTCCTCTCAGATCCATTTTTTAAAAACTGATCTTGGAAGAAATATTTCTGAGGAGCTGAAGCTTACGTGGTCACCCCCTCAGAGGAAAAGAAAAGAAACATTAACCAATGTTGTGGGACTGAGCTGTGTCATGGATTCCCAGTACTTATGAGTATTATTTAATGTTTTGTATTAAATGCCACATGAGCTCATTATTTTAGCAAGTGTCTGGAAAAGCTGCCGCCAGTAAAGTTACATAAACGCACATATATGCTTTATTTCCACTTCTTTGATTGCTATGGTCAAGTAGAATATCATTTTCTTCATGTGCTCATGGGCTGAGTAAGGTTTAGTTCATCCCCAGTGCTTAACAGCCCAGTAAGCATAAGGTCCACCTAGAGCCTCGGATGATGTGTCACTAAACCAAGAACTTAGACTCAAGAATCCTCTGGTCCTTGGAGGATCTCAGTATTTATGTTGCTAGGGTTTAATTCTTTCACCCCCTAGAGATAAGAGTTAAGAAGAAAAACTTCAGAGCATTATGGGAGAAGGAAATGGGTGACCCCACCGGTTTGAGGAGGCATGGAAGTCTGCTCTGAGACGGAGAGATGTGAGCACAGAAATAGCCGATTGCTGCCTACAGTGAGGGGGGAACGAGGGTGACAGGACACACAGGGGAACCTGGTCCTGGGCATGGCTGATGTGGGAACCACTGGCCCAGCCTCTGGGAAAGATAAGAGTACACCAGAAAGCAGTGCACACCCTTGGCATGCAACTTCTCGCTGTCCACCTGCTGTGGGAGGGCATCGCCCCCAGCTGGACCCTGCGACTTGCGGCAGTGGGCATGAAGGCATGGTGTGTTTCTGCTTGCACCTCTGTGTCACGACCCAGGGACGTGTATGACCAGTTGGCCTGCTGGTCCTAGGAGGAGGAGAGATACATGGAGCAGAGCCACCCCAGTCAAGCTCGGCCCAGACCAGCTGACCCCAGCCAAGCCACAGATTTAGGAGCTAAGTAAACTGTTGTGTGTCGTGACTGGTTGTTACTGAGAATTAAGGTAAATATCTGAGGCACAGCACACTGGGCTTGAATAGGGCTGATGTTGGCCTGCTGGGCACTTGGGGCCCTACTGTAGGAATTATATCAGTTTCCAGAAAGCTACCACACTGGCTTGGGGTACAGCGGAAAGCCCAGTGGGGCCCACAGAAGAGGGAACAGGTAAGCTATGGAAAGGCCTTCAGGATCCATCCGAGTGGAAAGGGAAGCAGTGAAACCATCTTAACACACTGGGGGATAACTCAGGAACTGTGGGGGAGACCTGGCATAGCACAGAGGGCACCAGAAGAGGCCACAAGTTCACGTTCTGTTTTCCAGGGGGAGGCTGACACCCTGGAGGGGACCTCGTTCACAGCAGACCCTGATTCAGATAGTACCACCCTTTGGGACAGGATATGCTCATACTGCTGAGGATGGTGGGTCTCAGGCTCCAGGGGAAAGCTTCAAGACCTAGAAGTGCTGGGGGCCGGGCCAGGCTGAGAGTGGTCACATACACGGGTCACTATGAATGTTTTTAGATAGACTGTTTCATGGTCCATTATTTCACTTCTAAGAAACAGAGTCAGCAGGGTCCTTTCTGATTCACCTGCAAGTTTCAAGTTGCTCAGTTTATTGGTGTTACTGGAGGGTTTTATTTGTTCCCATCTGCTCAGATTTTATCTTTCTTTATTTTTGCACATCTCAAAATTTTCATAATGACCCATGTCATGTGTATGGCATGTCTCATCTCTTAATCCTCTCAGTCATGCTGGAAAGAGGTACAAACATCGACATTTTACTGACTAGGGAACCGAGATTTGTGTGGATCTAGTGATTTAGTCGAGGTGACACAACTAGAAACTGGCAAAAGCCAAGGTCCAAGCATGCCACTTGCGAGTTTTGCCTTCTTAAAGGAAGTGCTCGCCTCACATTGTCCCATCTAAACTCGGTTCTCCTGGCTTTATGGGCTTTGGTTTTAGCCCTTGAGAACATTCAGTGAATTCCTTTTATTTTATTCCATGTCCGCAGAACAATCCTCTGTTTTCACCTTGCTTTCTCATCCAGACTCGTGGATGGGACGACCACACATGGACGTGACTATATGAAATTCGCCTCACGGGCCCCACTGCACGCTTGTAGGTCGGCGTTCTGGATGACAGGCACTCCAGGTTATGCTGTTTAGTTAGGATGGGACTGGGAAGCTCTGGTGTGATGACCAATTGAGACTCTAGACATGAAATGAACCACAAATTATTGGGACTCACCCACGTGTGGCTAAGCAAGACTCTGGGCGACCCCCCTGGACAGCATTCGTGAGCCTCCCTGTCTTCCAACTGCACAACGCGAGGTCAAAACCGGAGTCTGCCCTTGTAGAGTGTGTCCTTCCAACCCTCGTGGCCTCCTCGGGTTCCCAGAGCCCCGGGCTGTGATGTATCAGTACTCACTTTCTGGTGTCATTAGCCACCAAGGCTCAGGGTGAAAATCACACTATAGGACACAAAGGAACTTTTAAGAAACAACCGATGGCTTTACGATCCCGAATCTCAAGACTGAACTGCCCGGTTCCTGTGTGAGGCAGCCTGGAGCCGTCTGTGCAGCTAGAACAGCCCGGGGCTCCCTCCAGCTCATGCTCTGTGGGTCTCCACATGAAGCAGCAGGATGACACACTTGTTATGTCTGGAACACACGTCGGAAGTATAAATTATCTGTCCAGAAACACGTTTTAATAAGTTTTGTTTTATTTTGTTGGCTACTAATTCAAACACTTGTACTGCTGTAGTTGTCAGTGATTAATTCCTGCTTCCTTTTCATGTGGGAATTACTCAAAGATCCTCTCAGAACTATGCTACATTCATCAGGGTGACTCACAGCTTTCCAGTTCCAGAGATAATAAGGAGGATTATCCAGTCCGTGCTTCAGGAAATGAGTGAGAGTGAGAGGAGCGGGCAAGAACCTTCATTTCTCTCCTGTTAACTCTGAAATGAAAGTTTTAAGAGTTTTTTCCTGCCAGTACAAGATTATTTTTTTTCTTTTTTTTTTAACTTTTGAATGAGGCGCAATATATAGGAACGAACATGAATAGTAAGTGTAGAGCTGGATGGGTCTCCCCATGTGAACCCACTATCGTCCTCAGTACCCAGAGCAAGGATATGAAGGTTATCAGGCTCCCAGAAGCCCCTGTGGACACCCTGATTCACAGCTCCGGAGACGAGCTTTGCCCGTCCCGTCCTTCAGAGTTTATACAAATGGAATCAGATACTATATATTCTTTTGTTTGGCTTTTTATTTCATTCACTGATGGGTTTTTAATTTCATTCATACTGTTAACTTTGGTAATTGTTTATTTTCGTTGCTATTTAGGATATCATAACAAAACCCCATTTATTTATTTATTCTACTGTTAATTCTGTCCACAATGACTAATGCTGTCAGAGAGTTACTAGCTAACTATTCCATTGTCCATTTTTCTAAAGAGTAGTTTTCCTTTGAATGTCTTTTCATTTATGTTGTGGTTTGCTCACTTTTAATTTTGAAAATTCCATAATCCACCAAAGTTTCAAGAATTGCCTAATGAACACCCATGTACCCCTTGATCTAGATTCGTGGGCTGTTAGCCGCACCTGATACAGCTGTCTGTGTGTGTCAATCAACCGTTCCTGCCACTCACCAGGAGTACGCTGGAGACACATAACTCTCTGTCTCTAAATCCCTAAGAAGGGACACCTTAAACACACGGACATTTTCTTTCAAAACCACGATATCAAATTCAAGGGATTTAAGATTTTTATATTAAAATTATTTAATGTCTAATGATCTCAAATGTGCCAATTGTCTCAGTGATCTCCCTGTAGTAGCATTTTCCTAATACGTTACCATGCAGTGTGTTCACTTGCCACCTCTAGTATCCTTCGATCTGAAAAGGGTTCTTAGCCCTTTTTTTTTGGCAGTTTTTTGCCAGGGCTGAGTTTGAACCTGCTCCCTCCGGCATATGGGGCGAGCGCGCTACTCCTTTGAGCCACAGGTGCTGCCCAGTTCTGAGCCTTTCTTTGTTTTTCATGATATTGACATTTTTGACAAGTACACACTAGTCATGTTGTACCAAGTATTCTAATGTGGATGTTTCTGGTGGCTTCTTCAAGACGAGACTCCAAGTAGTTATTGTGCTCAGAATATTTCCCAGCTGATGCTGTGTCTGCCTCAGTGTGTCACGGGAGAAGGCTCCTTGCGTTACTCTGATTACTTAGATGACGTGGCCTCTCTCACATTTCTCCACTAAACAGTTTCCTTTTTCTCCAAAGTGATAAATATATGATCTAAAGGGAGATGAAACCAGGTCAATATCATATTCCTCAACAAATCCTCACCCAAGCTCTTGTCTGAGATAAGTGTTACTCTAGCGCCCAGTTGCAGAATGATGCTTTTCCGATTCTGTTACGTGTTCTACATTCATTAGAAAAAGAGCTTTGCCTTCTTTCTTCTACTGGTTCATTCATCTATAGCGTTTAGTAGAGCATGAACTCTCATATTCATTTTAAATTCAACATGTTGTTGTCATTTGTGTCATTATCCTTGGGGGAAATCGAACTGTCCTAACTGTCTCCAGCGAGAGGTCCTTAAAGCCAGTGTGGACACGTCATGTTGGAGGATGATTCTCTGAACAATCCCTGCTCCAGGGACAAGCTGTTCCAGGCTTAATAGTGGAGTCTTTTGAAAGACACACTTTCTTAACGAAGCCCAGTTCATCCACATTTTGTTTAAGGTTCTCACTTTTTGACTAGGAAATCCTAGTCAAACTAGGATTGAACGCAAGTTCAGGAAATTATTCTTTTTTATGAGATTTCATGCTTAGATCCACAGTCATGCTTGAATTGGATTTTGCTTGTGGGGTTGTAGTAGACGCTATAAGGAGATGAATCAGACCTTGAGAATAAAAGAGGCCACTATTAGTTATAGGGGGGTCAACGGGTGAAAGCCAGAACTGTCCCTAGGAAATTGGGACCATGCCCACCCACCCCTGGAAGGTCCTCCCGGGTACCTCGACCTCCTTTCCTACAGATGTCCTCATCACTGTGATGGCCTTGGGCCGTCGAGCATGGCCTCCGCCCTTAGTGTGTGAGCTTGCATCTACCACAACACTCCCCACACAGACAGCCATTTGGGTCACCCCTCCCTACAGTGAGGTCACCTGCTGAGACAGGCTTCCCCAACCACCCGATCCAAATGCCTCCAGCCTACGCCTGTGGTCACTCTCTTGCCTTTCATCCTGCCCCTTGTCTTCGTGGCACTTCCCACCACCTGACGGAGCACTGGAGTGTGAGGAAAGTCTTCCCTTTAATTTGCTGGAGTGGCGTCATGCCTAGTCATGAGGTGTCTGCCGCACAGCAGGAGGTGATAAATACAGTCCAAATGCAAACAGGGAGTATTTATTTCTCTCTTCCATATCTTAACAGCTGATCAGCCTTGCCTTTCCTACTGTATTCTTTTTAAAACTGTGTATCTGCTTCTTCCATCTGCTTATTTTTCCAAGTCAAAAAGTTAGAATTTAATTTTTAAGTTATATTAACACAACAAATAAAACCCACCTCTATTTGGGTTATTTGTTGAAATCGTCTGTCCCTTTTGTGCTGCTGTAACAGAATACCCGAGACTGGGTGATTTACAAAGAACATAAATTTGTTTCTCACAGTTCTGGAGGCTCGGAAGTCCAGGATCATGGCCGGGGCACCTGGTGAGGGCCTTTCTGTTGTGTCCTTCCCTGCTGGAAGGCAGAAGAAAAGAGAGCAAGCCTGCCGCCAAGGCCTTAAGGGCCCTACCTCTTAATACCATCACACTGGCAATGCCTAGATTTTGGAAGGGATGTACTCAGGCCATAGCATTATCTAAACTCAAAAATTAACTTGAGAAAAACTGACATTTTTACACTATTCTGCCTTATCACTCAGGAACATGGAATGTTTATTCTTTCCTTCCTGTCAGTGGTTCTTTTACAGCTCTCAATACAGCTTTTAAATTATGTCATATGTATTATATTTATTTGTTTCTGAGATTATTTTGAGGTGTTTTATAGAATCTTTTCTGTTATTATACTGAATGGGATCCTTTTTCTACCATGTCTTCAAACTCAGGATTTGGGGTATATGGGAAGCATCTCTGGGGTATTGATATGGTCTGTAGGCTTTGGTGAATTCTTTTCTGACATGTGGTATATTATTGTGCACTTTGATACTATGGGCATAGAGAAATCATAACAATGACTAATATAATTATAACAATCATATGTATAAGGTCTACAAGTTTATGAACTTGCCCCCATGTGCTCATGTTGGCAGCACTGTACAAACAACTCAGTAAGTTTTCATAACCTTGGTATATCAGTGTCTCACAGCTGTGTTCTTGTCAACATGTGGCAGTGTCTTGCTCGGTGGCATTCTTGCATTGTGTATGTTTTTGTGTGCCATTGTGAGAAAGTCAGAGCTTGAATTAGAGCAACAAATCAAACATTCATAAATTTCTAGTTAAACTTGCAAGAGCAGAAGTGAAATCAGGGACATGGCTTAAACGTTTTTCTGAGGAAAGAGATAGTGTCACTGATGAAGAAAGGTCAGGGCAGTGAGTAACTAGCAGAACTGACAAAAACATTGCAAAAATGTGTCAAATTGTGAGTCAAAATCATCAGCTGACTGTGAGAAGCACAGCAGACCAAATAAAGAGCAGTAGAGAAATAGGAAAATCTTAACTGAAAATCTTGACTAGCAACTCATGGCTTTTTCATGATGACAATGGACCAGCTCACATGATGCTGTGAGGGAGTTTTTGGACAGTAAACAAATAACTGTATTTGTTATTTGTTTACAAATACTCCCTACTCACCTGATCTGGCCTCCAGTGACTTTTTTCTTTACTCAAAGATAAAGAAAATATTGAAAGGAAGACATGTTGATGACATTCAGGACCTCAAGGGTAATATGATGTCAGGGTTAATGTCCACTCCAGAAAAAGAGTTCCAAAACTACTTTGAAGACTGGACTAGGTGCTGGCATCAGTGCATAGCTTCCCAAGGGGGGAACATCAGAGATGCCCATGGTGACATCCATCAGTGAGGTGTGTAGCACTTTTTCTAGGATGAGTTCTTGAACTTAAATGTCAGGCCTTGTATTACCTATCAATTACAACAGTAGCATGACTGTAAGATAACAGAACACTAAAAACATATAGATCCTTTTCTTTCTTTTTTTTTTTACATATCAGTATAAGGCATTATTTAAATTTTATACCATCTTTTCAACCCTAGGATATAAATGCTGTATATCTGTGCGTGTACGTGTGTGCATGTTCAGATTTAGCAGAGGGGTTTGTGGTAGGATTTTGTTTACGATCTTTAGGTGGAAGACTGATTTATAATTGTCACATCTGTGCGGAGCTAGTTCATGTGGAAATCAGGTGTCAGCCAGCATTTCAGAAACACGTCTCCTGTTATGTTATCCTTGGAACTTATTTGCAAAGGCATCTGAAACCAGAACCTTTGAGGAGTAATTATTTGAAAACCTCTACAATGCTTTTTACTTATTAGGCCTGTTATTTCAAAATTTCTATTTAAAAAAAATTCCTCAAGATATTTCTACTTGTCAACACTTTCAAGTCTGTTACCACAGACTTTTCCCACGTAGACTCATGTCTTTAAGGAACAGCATTGTATTTTTTCTTATAACAGTTTGCACATTTCTAATTTTAGTTCTTTTTGTTTTGGATTCCTAAACATTAAATTTGACAAAGGTTTGCCTGCTTTACTGATTTTATAAAAGGAGGCAGCTCTTGGTCATATTAATAGATTCCTTTTTTCCAATTAAATAATTTCTGACATATTTCTTTCATTCCTCTTCTTCTGGTTTTCTTAATACCAATTTTGTTTAAAAAACAAAGTAAAACAAACACACATGCACAAACACGCTCACACACACAAACACGCTCACACACACACGCACAAACATGCTCACACGCACACACACAAACACACTCACGCGCACACACACAAACACACTCACACGCACACGCACACAAACACGCACACACACACAAACACGCTCACACACACACACAAACACGCTCACACACATGCTCACAACCTGAGGTGAAAACGTCACATTTGCTGTCATTTCTCTTCTCGGAACTTGTGCCTTTTTCTCTGATAATCTTATCAGCGAGGACACGTGTATTTTAAAATAGCGCATTCTCATTTTCATTCCCATCTCAGTAACCCACCATTGTATATTTTTATTTACTTCTCAGTCTTACAAGGGTTCAGGCAAAAAAATGTTCATTTTATTAATTTTTAAATTCTTGAGTGATTTTGGTACTTTCTTTTAAGCTCATGTTATTAATTTGTAGGTTTGTTATATTTTGTTTAAAAATGTATTTTGTGCAATTTCTACCTTAGGGAATATGAGCTTGGTAAGGGTAAACATATGACCAATTTTCTAAATTCTAATGGACATCTAAAATATTATAAGAAAAATTATAAAAGTTTATGCATTTCTCTTTATTAATTATATTAATCAAATTTCGTGCATCCACATTTGCTTCGTGTGTGTTTAATCTCCCTTGGACTGAAAATATTACTTTAAAACTTCACCACGCTTTCCCACTAAGTGTCCTTTGCAGTTATAATAATTTTTGCTGTGCCAGTTTTAATTCAGCATATAAAGCTCTAACGCCATTATCTTCACATATTGCATTGGGTTTTGTTTCCATTACAATGAGCAGGCAAGGTGGCTCACACCTGTAATCCTAGCACTCTGGGACACAGACACAGGAGGACGTGTGAAGATCAATAGACCAGGAGTTTCAGACCAATCTGAGAAAGAGGGGAACCCTGTTTCTACCAAAGAAAGAAAGAAAAGAAAAAAGAAAAATTAGCTGGGCATTGTGGTGGGCGCCTATAGTTCCAGCTACTGGGGAGGCTGAGGCAGGAGGATCCAGCTACTGGGGAGGCTGAGGCAGTGAGGCCCACAAGTTCAAGGCTGCAGTGAACTATGATAACATGGTTGCATTCTAGCCCAGGTGACAGAGTAAGATAATGTCTGGAAAAAAAAAAAAAAGTAGTCCCATTTGCTCCACTAAATATAATAGTATTTGCTTGGAAATTACATTTCTCAGCAGTTTTATTTCTTCTTATCTGTACTGACATTTGCATGTTGTATATTTGCTCTTCCTTTTATTTTTCATTTCCCCGTTTCTCCCCTTTTGGATATATTTTTGTAAGTAGCATGTCAGGGAGAATCTCAGATTTTTCATAAGTAAGTTTAATCCATTGGTTGTCCTGTTGCTCTGTCATGTTCTGTGCTCTTGGCTTTAACACTGTTCACCGCTCATTCTCTCATCTGCCCTTTGCTTTAGAGAAATGTGTTTAGCTTGCTCTTATCTTCCAAAATGATTTTGAACTTTGACAACCTAAATGTAATCCCATTGAAACAGTGCTTTCTGGGTGTGTTTGGCAGAACACTCATCTTATGAGATATTCTGTAGGGGATAAAAGAGATTTGTGGTCAAATACTATATGCTACATACTCCCTTAGAGAGTCTTAAAGAGCAGCAGTGCAGTAAAGGCTCTGAGAAGTCCTACAAGGGTCGGGGGCACTAGCCTGTCTTGGTTTGTTTCCCCAAGTTATTTGTTAGGAGTGTTTATACCACCATGACAGCCTGAAGTCTCTGAGAAGATACTTCCCAAATTATTAGGCAAATATGAATTTCTGAGCCTGGGCTGGTGCAAGGGAGAAAATTTCAATATTGATGTTCATCTCTTTGTAACTTATGTGGCTGTAACACCCAGCTGTAGGGCTTGGTACCCCAAGAAAGCAAAGAGCTGGCTCCCTAGAGCAAAGAGATTCATAGGGTAGAGAAAAGGGTACATGTGGCCTGCAGGAGGCCCCAACTAGCTCCTCTGAGAACAGAAAAAGACTGGAGATCCTGTAAGGGACAAGGAGGAGCAGTGAAAGCAGGGTGGGTTTTGTCCGGCTTCCCATTTGGATCTCAGGGAGGTGACACCATCACCACAGTAGCAGAAATATCCTGCCACATCTGGACAGAGACTATGCACTCTGGGGTCAAGAGGGATCCGTAAGAAGGAGGCAGAGAGTTCTGGAAGGTCAGACTTTCCCCCTGGCCTGTAGCAGGTATGACTTGACCCCATGGTCAAGGCTGCATCCTGAGCTCCTGAGGACCTGCAGCTCCAGTGAGAACTGGCATGGGAGGGAGCCGCCTGCCATTTCTATAGCCTTGGGCTCTAGCCCAGGACCATTAGGGCACAGGCAGAGTCAGGGCATCACTCAGAGTCTGAGGGGTCCCACAGCCTCAGTCAGAATCCCTTCCAGTGACTGTGGGCATCCTCAAGTTGGGATACCTGGAGTAGAGGGGAACAAACTATTTCTAAAGGTGTGCTGGGGCCCACGGGGACATTGTAACATGCTGGGGGCAGCAGGCTACTGAATCTAGAGACAGGGAAGGCCGCAGAGGGTGCCTCCCAGAGCTGAGCCTTTTGGCCGGGGACCCCCACAGAGAAACAAGCAGGGGAACAAATATGCTAGCTGTTCCAGCCTTACCAAGTTCAATGGCCAGTGCTGGAGAGCAAGCCGATACACAGCAGGGCCACAGCAGAGAAAGGTTTTAATATTGCAGGTGCCATGGGAGGAGACAGAGGAAGTTTTAAAATCTATCTCCCAGAGAATTTGGGGGCCAGGGTTTCTAAAGATGTTTTGGTGGGCAAAGAGCAAGGAAATTGGGTCTGCTGATTGGCGGGTTTAGGGTGAAATCACAGGGGTATAGAAATTGCCATCCTCTGCTCAGTTAGTTCTTACATGGGGGTCACAAGAGCAGCTGAGTCAATTTCTTGGTAGGAGTCATTGGTCTGGGCAGGTCAGCTGTTCCTCTGGAATGCAGGGCCTGGAAGATATCTCAAAAACCAGCACTAGGTTTCACAAGGACGATGTTGCCTATGGGAGCAATGACGAGGAGAGATTAAGACTCTTTCTACCTGACCCTTGAGCAAGTATGGGAAAGCAAGCCAGGAAACAGTGGCTGGTTCCATTTATATTTCTCCTACCACAGTTCCCACGTCTGGCCCTTTATTAATTTTTTAAAGGGCAGTTTTCTGGCCTGCACCTTCCTATCCCTCACTTCTCTGGAGATATCTCCATGTGCAGAACCCAACCAGTAGCCACCAGGCAAGGAAACGTGTGGACGTGGTCCCCACAGGAGAAACCCCAAGACTCTCCCCAGAGAGGGGAGAAGTCAAAAGTGAATCTGGAGGTCAACAGAGCACCTCCTGGCCCCAGGGCACACAAGGACCAGCATGTGGGCTCAAGACCCTCCCTGGTCCCAGGCCATGGGGCAGAGCTTGCTTTCCTCTCTCCTCAGAGGCAATCTTGCTAGAAGAGACCATGACCCACTGAAAATGAGCTGCAGACAACCCCTCCTTAGGAATCTCATCACCTCTTGGTCCCACGCACCTCATGGGTCCCAGCTCAGGGATTCTGACTCAAGAGAGAATAACACTGGTATATAATTTTGCATATCTGAGCTAAGTGCATAACTATTGACCCTGACCTACAAGAACATAAACATTTAGTATGAATCAGTTTACAAATACTTATTATAGTGGCTGCATGTTGTTCCAAGGAGAAGTCTTCCTTGTTACAGTGAATGCCTCAGTATCATTGCCATTTCCCTTGCACAAAATAGCACTAATTATTTACAACCCACATATTGTCAGTGATGTCTCTGCATCTACTTCCCTTTAATTTACACCCTCTCCATGAGAGCCTGGTGACTGCAGTGACTGCAAGCACAGGGAAAACCTCAAACGTAGCTCTGCCATGGATGGGGGATTGGTGGTGTTCCTCTCTACCCCATGAAACAGAGCCAGGGTCAGTCCTGCTGAAATCTCTGGCAGAACTTGAATGAATTGGAAAAACAGGTGTATTCAGGGGGCTCCCCTGCTTGCACCCACTGTTCAGGCATAGCTTTGCCATCCAGGCTTGCCAGGAACTGTGGACTGGAGGGATATAGTTAGGACTCTAGTGTGAAGGTCACCAGGCTTGCTCCATAGAAGGTTTAGCATGTAGGTGGTCCTGGTTAGATCACCTGCTAATGGCAGGAAGACTTTAATGGTGGCTCTAGAATCATCTTCAGGACCACCCAGTAACACATTTCCACAAGTCCTCCTATGCACTACATATTTCCCCCTTCACACTGTTGCACGGACTCCCCACACCTGAAGTTTCCTCACGGGTGGCTTCAGCTTGAGCAGGGATGCCAGAGCTGCCTGCACAGCAGACTCACCTGTGAAATAGGGTTCAGTGTCTGTGCCAAAGAGCCCCAGGAAGTCCTAATGCGCAGAAGGACAGGGCTAAGCACCACCAAGCTAGGCTAGTCCATTTCTCCCTGGCTGCCACTCACTCCCCCACAGAGGGAAGAGGAGCCAGTTGCTCTAGGTGACCACTGGAGAGTGACCTGGGGGTTTTCAGTCCAGCTCCTTACCATCCCCTTTCTTGGACCTGCCCACCAGCAGAGAATGTGCTCTGATTTACCATGGCCTGCCGCTAAGGACAAAGTCCTGTGAATGCCTAGTTATAGCCCTGACCAGGTGGGCAGCTGCTAATTCAGTGGCAAAATTTTAGCAAGTCCACCTGACCAAAATCTCAAGCCGTGTCTCCAATGAGGTTTGGCTAGTGATAAAGCTGTATGTTTTTCTCTTGTTCGGTTCTTGTTTCTAGATCTGATTGGTTCAGAGTTCAGACAGTGAAAAGAGAGGGGATTCTTGTTGACACCTGCTCCCCTGAGCTAAATTGGAATCCTTGGGATGTGATTTAAGAATGTCTATGTTTGTAATAAAGAAATACGAGTCAATAGAAGCAAATCAAATTCATTACAATATCAAATTAAATCTCATTATAGTAAATGCTTGTATGTTCTCTTGTTTTTATTCTAGTTTCTAAATTAGCCCTCAGGAGATGAGGAACAACCACATATTTGCCAGGTAAGCAAAAGATGATGGCTGCAGAAAGGCCAATGAGGATTGAGCCCTCTGGACTTAGACGTGACCCTTGCATGTGCATCGGTCTTAATGTAGTCCACTGAGTTTTGCTCAGAGAGTGTGGCTGGGTCACACCTCTGAGAAGACCTTCTAGGGAAGTGCCTGTCATGGTGTCACCCTCCTTGTGGCAGACCTCTCAGGACCCAGGTTTCACTATGGACTCAGTACACAGCCTTACTGGAAACACAGACTTTATCCTAAACCAGAGCAGACACTTCTGTATCCAGCAGCATGCACTGTTTCTAGGCTTTTTAATTCATAGGCAAGGAAAACCTTTAGAGAATGCTATACCAAGTAGTATTCCCAAAGGAAACAGGTGAAAATTCATCCCCATTAACACTGGAAATTATTCTTTTCCGTCTGTAAATATGTAGATCAAAAGTTATATTATGTGATTACTTAATCATCATTTTGTGGACTAATTATAAGCTTCAACCTTTACATATTTTTATTAACTTTTATTTAAACATGATTTTATTATTTTATTAATTTTTGAATTAAATATCTTCTTTATTTCTTCTTAGAATACTATTAATATCTAAGAGTACTTTATGTATTAAAGCTTATGTAAATTGAAAATATTTCCCCCATAATATCATTGATTGTAGTTTGGAGTGGTGAGTTTTCTTTTTCACAGAAAACTTATGATATCTATAATCATATGTGACATTGCTTTGCTTTATTCGTGCCTTTGATTACCTGAGTATTATATGAAGATTCACCTACATCTTTCTTCTCTTATGTTTTATTATACTACTTTTTATACTTAAGTGTCTATTACATTTTTAACTTATTTTGGAGTAAGAAGAAATAGAGATAGGACTTTTTTTTAAAACATGGTTACATGTCAAATCTATTAAGCATAGAGTATAAATGTCTTAACACAATAATTAAGAAAGTGCGGTGAAGGCTTTGTTAACCAGTTTGTTCTAAATATTTCAAATTGTATATAAAACCAGCACACTGTACCCCATAAATGCATCAATGTACACAGCTAAGATTTAAAAATTAAAAAAATTGTTACACTATCATCCCGGTAGCACAAAGGGTAGATACAAATCAATTTTTTTTAAAAAATCAGTGCCATGGTATAAAAATAGAATAGGATTTCCAAGTTCCATTAAAGAATAAATACTGTGACCAATAAACATATGAATAAACGCTCACACTTCTATTAATTGGCAATTTAACCAACTGAATATAATCTTTCCCCAGCTCAAATGAAAGGTTGAAATAATATGAATAGATTTCTTGTTTAAGATAATTTAACCCCTGCATTCCACTCCCTCTTGCCATAAAACTACTGAAGTTAAAACGGAAAAAATCCCTATGGACATTGAAACCAAGGAGAGTTGATGCTCCCAGGGCAGACTCTCTGAGAAGTTTCTGTCGAGAACAGGTAGACCCAAAGGTGGGTGAGGAGCCTGATCACACGTGAGGTTGGACTGCACCTGGGAAATGAGGGGGGATGTCCTCAAAGCCCCCAGCACCCGAGAGCACAGGGGTTTGGGGCTGCCGATACTGAATGAACAATTACATTCTGAAATATAACCCCGAAAAATCATGAGTGTGCAAAGACTCAGGAGGGCTGGGAAGGGGAAGTGACCTGGGGAAGGAGAACAAAAGTCTCTCTCCTCATGAATCAGTCCGGATTCCAGGGTAGGTGTCAGTAGTCGGCCATTGCAGGAAAGTGAGTCCATGAAGCCAAAGACCAATTCAAGAGCAGGGGCTGAAGATAAAGGGTGCAGGCTGACCAGCAGGTATGTACGCTGATGTTTTTTGGGGGGACTTCTAGATTCTGTGGGGGAAATCCCTCCCCTATCCCTGGGGATTTCTAACCTACTGTGCCCACAGAGTGGACAAATGGGACACCCTCACTCAGATGACCATGTCTCGGGACCGGATGCCACACAGCATGTGTGTGTTTAGGGTGGGACATTTAGGGGGACAAGTGAGGGGAGATACGTTCTCCGGGCCCAAGCATAGCCAGCTACTTGCACAGGCCTGGGCTGGGTACCTGAGTTAGGCCGGGAGCCTCCACTACTGCGCGGACTGCATGTTCTCATGAGCAGCAGGGAGCCGTGTGTTAGCCAAGAATAGCGGGGAAAGCTGAGATTGCCCGGGGATTGGACTGGGGCAGGAGGCAGGGGAAAAACTCACACTGCAGAATTCATTGAAAGGGATATTGGAAGACCCAATGGCCTGACCTCTAGTGAATCCTCTGGTTCAATGTGCTGGTTATATCAAAACTCCAGGAAAGAGTGACAGGCCAACCTCTTAAAATATCCATCCACATGTGTCATCTCATGTAATTTCACCGTCTCCCGGAGGAGATGCTCTCAACTCACAGACAAGGGGACGGAATCACAGATTTAAGTCATTTGCCAAAGTTCATCAGGCAAGTAATGGGCACATCTGGGGCATATTAGGATTTTCGCACAATCCAGTGGAGGAGGGAAGTTGGGGTATGGTTGAGCAGGCCGGACCAGGAGATGATAATTGTGGAAGGGGGTGTCAGATGGAGTTCATTATACTATTCTCTCTACTATTATGTCTCTCTTTACATGATTTTGTGTGTTTGGAAATTTCCACTTAAGTAAGAAGTGTAGTGAGCAGGCAGTTTGGGGAGGACACAAACCATCATGGTGCAGATGGGCGATGACAGGGAGACCCCTAGCTATGCGTTCTCACCGCTGGCCAGCCCTCAGTGCGGAGATCCACACCCACCAGTCCACCCGTAGCCCAAGCTCCCACCAGCCACCCGGACTGCTCGCCTTAGTGAAATGGCCAAAGGGGAAGTGACTGTGGGGACTGCATTCTTTTTTTGTCCCCTTTGACTATTACCCAACCCCTGGGTTCTCCCCTCTCCTCCTTCCAGGGTGGTTGGGTATCAGGACGACAGGGGAGGATCCTCCCAAGGACTTGACAGTTTGGAAAATCAGATTTGCCACACAACGAGTTAAATTCACTGCACGATCTGAGTGGAGATGTGCAAAACCTCACTGCAGAGGCAGAATGAGCTCTGAGCCACTAACACGGGAGCCAGATGCTTGTTTTTCTAATGAACAGGTTTCAAGGTCACATTAATTTCCTTTCCATGAATGCACATCACTTTTAAGAGTCATTAAACTAATATCTTGTGCAAAGGGGTCTGATCACAAACACCGAGCATTTTCCACATCTGTGGTCTTTCACCACTACTGTGCCACTGAAGGGGCTCTAATGGCATTTAGGCACCAGAGTTTGAGCAGGAATTGGGATGGATCTGAGGTTATCCTTGTAGTATTGTCACAGTCACCCTTCTGAATTCTGATGTGCTTCCCTGAGAGTGAGAGTCAAGGGTGGGTCAAGGGCGGTCCTGGGCCATCCAGGGGAAGGCTGAGCACGTGTGGGCTCCATCTGTCACCCGTCTTGCTGTGCAGAATAAAATGTCGATGCGGTTTGCTATGTTAGATGTGCAGTAAGTGATCAGCGAGTTGAACATTTACAGATTCTATTCAAAGCATAGAGATAACAAAATGGATTCCCTTTAATTCTTCCAACAAAAACCTCACCCAGAGGAGACAGCATGTGTGAACTGAGGGACAAATTACTCTCTTAGTTTATAAGCTTTTTTCACGGAAATAACCACTGAGAATTCTCTTAGTGGCCCATCAAATGGCTGTTGTGTTAAAAGGTATTGATGATGATAAATTGGCCTTGGATAAAAGGTTTATGGTTGGGGTAATTTTATTGATTTGGACTTGGCTGGTGTCTTGGAAGCACAGCATTATTTTCAGTAAATCGATTGTGTCTGGTTTGGGAAGGCTTTGCCCTACATTTGTTTTAAATTATATTTAAATAATTGATCGCAATTTGTGTCTGTTAACGACCTTTAACTGAACTGTTGCTGACCTGTCTTGGGCCGTGAAGATAATTTTGCGGGTGGTTCATTAGTTTTTGCAGCTTCTCTGAGGCGCCTTGTGGTTTTCTACATCTAAAGTCTCTGTTAGGTGTTCAATTCAGAAATCAATTGAATTGTTTTCTTTTTTATTTTTGCAAAGGAAAAAAACATTCTGGGGAGGAGAGAAGATACAGCTTCTACTCCCTTCATAGTTATAGACAGTCCGCCCCAAATTCACGTCATTCTCCTCCTTTGTAGTCAAACACTGCAGGAAATATAACACCATGAACCTCAAATGAAGCCCATTTCCTCTAGCCTGGCTCTGCTTTGACTGAGGATGGTGTTACTGCCCCACTTTCTCCATCAGAATGATGACGTCAGTGCTGTCCGCATCTTCTTGACCGCTCCCTGACCCATGCTCTATCCATGTGTTGCAGAAAACTCTCCTGATTCTTATTCTATGCTGTCATTTATCTCTTTCCCCCACTCACCCACCCCATTGCCACTCCTCTGGTATAAGGGGTGGCTGCACTGGTATCCTGAAGAGAGCCCCAAACTGGGAATCAAGGTGCTCTCTCCTGGATCTTAGGAAAGGGAATCAAATCTGTAAGCCAAGTGTGTCCTGACCCCACAGGCAGGACAGCTGTTCAGTAGTCACTTGTCTAGTCCAGGCTTTCCCAGCCAGGTGCCAAAGAGCCCCAGGGTGCCTGGGGTGAGTGGTCTCTGGTGGGTAGAGATCCCGGTCCCCAGCCCTGCTGCAACAATAACTTTAGGCCTCCGTCTCTTTGAAATTAAAGGCCAGCATCTCCTTCCTACCTCTAAGGAAGTGATAAAATTTGTCATAGGGGTACAAGATGTTTTTGCTTTGGAAAATGATTGGTGGGGGGGCATCAGATTATCTGAGATACAAGTGAACCATTTGTCCTTAGGTGGTGAAGTAGCAGATGTTCTGAGTTTTCCACAGGCATCCCAACAGACTGAGGGAGAAGAGCACGAATCTCGGTGACGAGGGTGTATCAGGGTCCCCGCGCTGCCCTAAAGTGGCACAAACTGGGTGATATCAAACAACAGAAATGAGCTGCCTGACAGTTATGGAGGCTGGAAGTCTGAGATTAAGGTGTCAATAGGGACATATTCCCTGAAACCCCAGGGGAGACCCCTCCTGGTCCCTTTCCAGCCTCTGACAATTGCCCCCGACTTTGGGTCCTTGGTTTGTGGACACCATCATTCAATCCTATGTCTCCCTGTGACATTCTCACTGTGTCTCCTCACATCTCCCCCCATATGTGTCTGTGTATCCAAATGTCCCCTTTATAAGGACACCAGTCATTTTGGATTAGAGCCCACGCTGATGACCTTAACCGCCGTTAGACGATTTCCTAGTTTTAATCTACAGGATTTCCCATCTTCCCCAACCCTTCAATAAAAGGCTTGCTCATGATTTGGCATGATCTGTTTTTTAAAATTATCTTTTATTTTTATTTATTAATATTAGTTGTCTATTTTTTGAGACTTTGGGAAAAAAATAATAAGAAGTTAACCGATGACTCCATACTGAACCTCAGAGTCAAAGCTTCTGTGATAGACATACTTTATCAGACAAGGTGAACGTTACTTTTTTTGCATTATTATTATTGCTCAATATCTCATTGCAGCAATCGTCTGGTTTCTTTTCTGAATGTATTTATCTTCGTTTGTTCTTCACAAGGTTTTTGTTTCTAGTCCTTATCTTAAACATTGTTATCATTATTAAATTTTAAGCTTTTTTAATTTTGTGAAGGTAAAAAGTGGAAACCAAATAAACACATGTATATGTAAAAAAAAAAAAAAGTCTTGCTCACAGCAGCCATGTGCTGGTGGAGTCTGGGAGAGGGTAGGTTGTGTCCCTGTTTGGGGACGAGTGGGAGTGGCTATTGTGCTGTGTAACTCTTGGCTGGCTAATTGCCTGGATTCTTCATTAGATTAGAGGAGCATTGGCACAGGATCGGGGCCTCTGTGGTGTTCATCATGTCAGCAATGCCCAAGAACCAGCACAAACTCAGCAAGCATTTGCCAAATAAACATGTGGATGAACAGCGCAGGCAGCTACAGGGAGAGAGATGGCGTCTGGGGGTCGAGAGCCGGGCCTGTACGGAACGTGCACACGGAGGCAGTCCTGATGGCGTCCGGGG
>NW_003852668.1:729903-739150 GCF_000181295.1 Otolemur garnettii | reverse complement strand
TCCCCTCCAGGCAAATGTTTCCTTACGTCATTTGCCATAGATTCCTTTAACCATTCTGTGAACGTCATATACATAAAATGAATATCACATACATTTTGCTGGGCATCTTTTGTCCAACAAAATGCGTTTGAGATGCATTCATGTTGACATGTGAACTAGTAGGTTATCCTCTTTGTTGATAAACATTGAGCATTTCTAGTTTTTGTCCATTAGGAATAAAACTTAGTTAAATATTCTTGTACAAGTCTTTTGTTTACATAAACTTTCTTTTGAGTAAACACTGAAAAGGCAATTTGTGTCATGTATGCTTAAATTTATAAGAATCTACAACACGGGTTTTAAAAGTGGTGAGAGCATCTTCCGCTGGTAGTGATGAGGGTTCCAGTGGCTCTGCACCCTCACCAGCATTTGGTGACGTCGGTCTTCTGGACTGTAGACATTGTGTGGGGTGTGAAGCTGTAGCTCACTGTGGTCTGAACATATAGTTTCCTAATGTCTAATGATGCTTAGCACCTTTTCATGTGCTTATCGGCTATTTGTACATCTTCTTTTGTGAAGCTTTTGTTCATGTTATTTGTTCACGTTTTATTGAATTAGTAGGGGGTTTCAATTAATTTTTAGGAACTCTTTACAAATTCCATCCATACAGTTTTTGGTAGACGTACAATTGTAAATATTTTTTCCCAGTTGGCCACTGCCCTTTTCTATTCTTAACAGTGTTGATGAGCAGAAGTGTTTAATTTTTGCTGCTGTTCATCTCACCTCTGAGTCTCTTCCTGTCCCCTCTTTCCCCGCAGACTCTGGACTTCTTGGGAATGCCTTTCCCAGGACTGCCCAAAGAAAGCAAATGTGCTCTCCTTATGAAGGAAATGGCTCCTCTGAATTGGATTGTTAGGGAGGGCCTTTTGGAAGAGGTGATGCTTGAGCCGAGAACAGAGTGAGAAGCAGAAGCCAGTCGCGTGAAGATCTAAGAAGGGCCGACTGGCACAGGGTCCCGGGTAGGGCTGCTTGGCATATGGAGAGCAGCTGGGGCATGGACGGCACAGGCATGGTGGAGGAGGATGCCGGCCGGCTCTCCCCACACAGATCCCCCCAGGCTCTGCTGGTGGTTAGATTTTATTCCCATCTCCACTGGAAGCCACTGAGTGGTTTTAAGTAGGGGGTAACCTGTTCTGATCTTCATTGTTGAAGGACCCCACTGGCTGTGATCTGGGAGTGAACCAGGTGAGGTGAGGGTGGGAAGAGTAAGTGCAGTTAGGAGTGTATGAAAAGCATTCAGAGGAGGGTGTGGACTGCTCCGACTTGGGGGGTTGTGTAGACGGTGGAGAGAGTGGATGGAGCTGGTGCAAATTTAGATAGAGATGGTGTACGATTTGCTAATGGTTCAGATGTGGGACGGAGTGAGTGCAATAGAAGTGCCTAATTTTTCTTAGATTAAGGGAACTGCTGCCCTATTTTGCAAGTAGTCAGGAGTAGAAGTTGTGATGAGAGATTGAAGTTTCCATTTCCAGCCAAACCTTGAAAATGACTGCTATATTCTTAAGAGTAATATATACAATTCTCTTTCTAGTGAGAGGTGCTGGTCTGCTAGGAGGTCTGCCCATTGCTCTGAGGCATCCTGGTCTGCATTCCTCCATGAATTTCTTGGTTTTTTCTCCGGGGGGATTGCCCCCCGGCCTTTCGGTTTTTCAGGGCAAGACTGAGCTCCACAGGTGTGATCTGAGGGGGCCTCTGCTCAGTCTTTATTTTGTCCCTAGTTTTCTAGATTTTCCGCAGCAGAGAAGATGTAGACTGAGCCCATCTTACTTGCTTGTTGAAAGGATGAGCAGTTGGCATTGGGAATCAAGTATTCTGGAACCTCTGTAAGTTGACCACTCAAGGGACTGAAATGAACTGGTCAACATGCAGAGGTGGTCACCATAAGGACCTAGGCCTACTGTACTGACAAGTATGTGTGGTGCATTTCCAGACTGTGAGAATTAGGTCAACTTAAGGAGGTGGTCAGTGCAGGGAGGCGGTCAACTATGGAGGTTCTACTGTATTTCAGTATTAAATTCCTGTACCTTTCTACTGTTTGACAATTTGGATAGAGAATTCATTGTTCTTTTTCATGCAAAAGACTAAAAAAGTATTTCCTGCATAAATTAATATATTAATAAATCTTTAAGAGAAAGGGTAGCTCTTCTTATGGCTGAAAAAAGCAAGCAATTACAAACAGAAATATCTTTTAAAGTCCTTTATAATTGCCCACAGATATCTATTTAATTTACTCATTACACTTACAGCAAATTTCAAAAGAAGCTACATGAAGCATTTTTGAAAGCTTAGCTCAGTAATATATACTTGTAGGGAGTGCTAAGGCAGTTTTACGATGAAAAGGACATGAAGGTGGAGAGATTTTGTCACCCAATGTGCTCGGGACCGTCCCTGTTTGTCATTGTAGGTCTCAAAAGTGTAATTATTTTACAGATACAAAAGGTGGGTGATTGTGAAGAAGATATCAGACAAGCCCCACCTGAGGGCATCTAACAAAGGCCTGGGCAGTGAGCAGTCCTCCTCAAAACTGCCAAGGTCACCAAGGCCAAGAAAAGTCGGAGGAACCACCACAGCCAAGAGGGACCTCCGGGAGCTGACTAAATGTCTCGTGGGACCCTGGGTGGCCTGAAACAGACACAGGTCATTAGGGAAGAGCTGAAGGAATCTGAATTAAGTGGATTTTAGGCAATTTTAATGTTAATGTACCGATAGTGATTCATTAGTTGTAACAAAGGCATCATACTAATATAAAATGTTAACCACAGGAGAAACCAGACTTGGGATGTAACTCCATAATATTGTCTTAATTTTTCTATAAATCTAAAACTATCACAAGAAGTACACTTTATCTTTTAAAAAGTGAGGCGCAGAAATATGAAGTGTCACCAGCCCAAGACTCAATCCCAAGTTCATAAACCTTTCTCCTGTTTGTTTCCAGGTAACTTTGTCTGGTGTGGCACAGCCGGGAACCACACAGCATATCTCAGGGGAGATGTACTAACGGGGCAGTCCTACCAACGTGTTCTATCTCTAAGTCTAGAGATCTTAACAGCTTCATGATATTTCACTTTTTAAATAATAAGACCTTTCAAGCTGAACAATTTTGGCCCTTAGGATTTCATTTCATACAATTATCAAACAATTATTTACCCAAACAGCAACATTTTCAAATAGTTTTTTAAGGTTCTTTCTTGTCCTTCGTCCTCAAACTCAGCACGGGAGCTCTCGACTACCTTTGCGATTCCCAAGTAGCATCTGCGTACTCCTAACTTAATCCCGCATTTGAGATTACTTTACTTCATTTTGGCAATCAGGCAAGCTGAACTGAACTGATTGTGTCGTAAATTATTCGCAGTTCAAGGGGAGAAGCAGCATTTCAGACTGGAAGTCCCTGGCCAGGGGTGGAGTTTTCATCTTCCATTCGTAGGATACTTACAAATTTTTTAATCCACAACTCACCCTCCTGAGGATACAGACAGCAGATGGATGTCAGTGGACGTTTCTCTCAGGAGGCACTCAGTAAATATCTGCTGGATTGAACTAAATAATGTGAAGGGAATGTCTGTAAAGTACAGAAAGGGGGCAAACGTCTGAGGTTCTCATTTCCATGGAAACTGAGGCTCAGACCCACCAGCTCACCCTGAGGTCCGGCATCACTCTGCCGACTGTGGGGAATAGCTCAGAACTCCCCTTTGCCATTCTCAGGTCCTTCCTGCTTATGTTCAGCCTGGAGGACTGGATGTGAGACCCAGACTGGCGTTGCCACGTTCTGACCCTGACCCTGTGATAACTGGTCCGTGCCCTGCACACCTGCAGTGCTGCACTGAGGGTGCTGGGAGGGTGGGGCTGGAGCAGCCACCACGTGGTCCTGGCCCTTCTGATTGAGTTTAAATCCACTGCTCGTCTGTGGAATCATAGGAGATATTCAGAAGTACCAGCAACTCTTTGAGGAAAGAATACGTTAATCCCTGACGTAAACAAGAGCTGGCCCCAGTGGGAAATGACTCTGGCTCAGGTGTCAGAAGACTCGTGTTCTCACATCTTCACAGGGCATGTGGCTCCGAACCAGGCTGCTCACTGGTCAGTAAGGCCATTTTGAGGGTTAGATGAGAAACCACCTAAAAGTACCTTAAAACCTGGGGATACCAAAGCTCTTTACACACATACGTTGAAAATAGGTTTTCACTGAATGGTAAAAGGAATCTACGGCAAATGACGTAAGGAAACATTTTGCCTGTTGGGGACGGTGTTGGGCATTGATGTGAATGAAGGGGCACAAAGGAACGTTCTTGGGTGGTGGGAATGTTCTGTGCCTGGTTTCTATGTTGGTTACATGGAAGGGTGCTGCCAAAACTCCTCAGGACACGTCAGATACTCCTCAGGATGCGTCAGATACTCCTCAGACACATCAGATACTCCTCAGGACACGTCAGATACTCTTAGAACACATCAGATACTCCTCAGGACACATCAGACGCGCCAGATACTCCTCAGACACATCAGATACTCCTTGGACACATCAGATACTCCTCAGGACACGTCAGATACTCCTCAGGACACGTCAGATACTCCTCGGACACATCAGATACTCCTCAGGACACGTCAGATACTCCTCGGACACATCAGATACTCCTCAGGACACGTCAGATACTCCTCAGGATGCGTCAGATACTCCTCAGGACACGTCAGATACTCCTCGGACACATCAGATACTCCTCAGTACACATCAGATACTCCTCGGACACATCAGATACTCCTCAGGATGCGTCAGATACTCCTCAGGATGCATCAGATACTCCTCGGACACATCAGATACTCCTCAGGACGCATCAGATACTCCTCGGACACGTCAGATACTCCTAGGACACATCAGATACTCCTAGGACACATCATACTCCTAGAACACATCAGATACTCCTCAGGACAAGTCAGATACTCCTTGGACACATCAGACACTCCTCAGGACACGTCAGATACTCCTCAGGATGTGTCAGATACTCCTCAGGACACATCAGATACTCCTCAGGACATGTCAGATACTCCTCAGGATGGGTTAGATACTCCTCAGGACGCATCAGATAACTTACTTCTAGGAAGCTGCATGCTTTCTGCTTCAGAGATGGGTCTCCATCGAAAGTGCTTTGAGGACGCAGGTCAGCTTCTTGCGAGCACTTGCTGATGGCCACTGGTCAGGCTCACAGAGTCAGAGCCACTGGCCTGCCCTGCTCCACGCCCTGGAGCGCCAGTTCCGCATCTGGCCAGTTGCATTGCTCTAGTCATCCTCAAGGGTGGTCAGTCTTGGGCTGTATGTTGCTGGCTGTCTCCAACCAGGACCTTCTTGTGAAGACTTCTGAAGGACCCTGGTTGCCAATTGTTCATCATCCACTCCACTCTGATCATAGAGAGAAGGTGTTTCCCTGTATAGGAGAAAAGGTAACATGGCTCATGTTGGGATTGGATGCCCCTGAGGAGAGGGCGGCATGTCCACTGACTTTGTGTCTCCAGTGCCTTCCTTGGGGTTGGCTTAGTCTGAGGGCTGCTCTACTCTGGTTTACACACCAGTCCCTGGAGGCTGTTTCAGTTGGGCATTCCTTCAGAGGCTCAGGGCGAAGAAAGTTCTACCATCCTCAGTGTAGGGCTTCTGAAGCTATCATGGTTGTTCCCATTCCAGCTAGCAGAAAGGAAGGAGGCATGTGCAGGTGGGCACTGAGCAAGATTCCAAAAGCCAGGCTTGAAGAAAGACACCCCTGTCTTCACACTCCACTGTTTAGAACCCAGGCACACGGCCACAGCCACCATGGGAAAGACTGGGGGACGAGGTGTGTTGGCATCCCTGGGAAGGAGGGAAAACGGGCTTTCATGAGCCGCTCTTTGCCAGACAGCAGCTGTTTGCCTAGGGGACAAACAGGAGTAAATGTTCAACAAATGCTTCTTGGAGGAGCGGGTCCATTTGAGAATTGAAATCTTGTGTGTGGGTGATGATATGCAATATTTGTCTGTCTGTGCTCGGCTGATTTCAGTTAATAGAATGACTTAAAGTTATCTAATTCTTTATACCCTTGAATCCCAAACAAACCAACAAAAATGTTTCTGAAAATGACAGAATTTTACTCATTTTACGGCTGACAAGATTACATAGTATATATGTGTCACAGATCCTTTATTCCTCTGTGGATGGGCCCCTAGGTTAATTCCACATTGTCACTATTGTGGGCAGGACTGCAACAAACCAGGAGGGCAGCTCAACATTGTGTAGAATGGGCAGTGCCAACACCGAAATGGTCTTCAGAGAACCTCTCCAAAGGCATCGAGTTTCTGTACCCAGTTTCTAAGGATTTTATTAGGCACAAAATCATTTTGTTTAACCTTTATTGTGTTATCTCTGTGTTCTGGGCAACAAGCCTATGCTAGAGATCTCTGAGTACAGCCAAGTTCCTGCCCTCAAGTCACTGCAGCCCATGTCCCCGAGGGTTCCAGCCACCATCGCATTGAACCGGCTGCATCCTCATGGGAGAGTCAGACGCTACCGACTTCTTAAGCAGCGCTGCGTTCTCCTCAATGGATTTTTCTAAAATCCTTTCAACACAGAAACATATGTTGAACCACTTGATGGAATGTTAATCCAACAATTTTTCCCCTATGGGCTCTGAAACTCTGATTGAAAATGCATCCGTGTAAGAAGTCTTTTCAGGAAAATTATATATCTTACACTGAAGCAGGCACGTAATCAAGTGGTCCCCGCCCCTCCACGATGGAAAAGCAATGGCTATGTAAGATGACAGCTTATCAAAATGAAGAATAGAGCCATTTTGCTCTAGTGAGCCTGCAGAGCCACATCAATTACAGATAGGAGTGCAGACTTACTGAGGCTTCTTTTTCTCATTTTTGGTGGGTAGCTACACGAAGATGCCCGATGGCCTTGCCGCTGCCTCGTGAGGTTCAGAAATGGCCCACTGTGTGTTGGAATGTGATCATGGGTGTGCCTTGTAGTAGCAGTTGCCACTTTAAGAAGGGAGATCTGGTCTCAGGAGTGAAGACATGAAAGAGTGACAGAGAGAAGTGATGTTGGGCAGTGGAGCTGCTGGCATCAGGGACAGTCACAGGTGAGACCACTGGGCACCCACCTCGGTGCAAACCTCCCTCAGGTCAGCAGGGGGTCAGCAAGGGGAAGCTGAGCTTGGCCAAGGACGACTTTTATATTAACCTGGATGGCGCTGGAACACATTCTTCTCAGTAAATGGAGAAGCAGGAATGCAATGTACTCAATTCTGATATGAAGGCAGTAGATGAGCTAACACAGTGTGGGGGGTGGGGGAAGGAGGGAGTGGGTAGAGAGCAGGTGGGGGTGGGGGTCACAGTGTATGGCACAGCTCTTGGGGGCAGGACACAATTATAAGAGGGACTTTATCTAACAAATAAATTAGTGTAACCTAATTCTTTGTACCCTCAATGAATCCCAAACACACAAAAGAATGAAGCTGATTTATGTAAGTGCCTCTCTTCACTGCCCAGCTTAGAACACACAGTGCCCATCTGGCTGGTCAGCTGGTCAGCCGTCGGAGCTGGTGTGAGACTTTTCACTGTCGACTTTGCCTAGTCCAAGACCATACACGCCTGAACACACACCTAAAATCTCTGGATCTACTCCTCCCTGGACCAGCGCTTTGGTTTTTTCTTTTCCTTTTTCTTTTTAATCCAGGGATTCCGTTCAATTTTGTCCAAGGATTATAAAGTGTCACCCCTTGTTTTTCTAATGAGGTCCTCTCATTGGCTGGAGGTGGGGGGACAGGACATTAGATATAAACTGCCTAATACTCTAACCCCTGAGATATGTGTAGGCCAGTGCTGAGCACGGACTGGGAAGAGGTCAGGAGGTGCACAGAGCCAACTCAAGGGGCCAAAACCACGTGGCAGAAATCTGGATGGGGGGTCAGAAGACAAACCATACACTGGAGAGATGGGCAAGTGACCACTGGGGAGGACAGGCCGGCAGTTGTAAGAACCTGTGGGGGGTGCTTCCCCAGCAGCTGTGATTTGCTGAGGGTCTTACAGTAGGTAGGGATGTCCCACCTGAACGGCAGGGAAGGGACAGATGGTACCAGCTTCCCTCCTTCCCCTAGCAGAGCCAGTGAGGGAAGTGAAAGCCACATTCCTTATTCAAGTTTAGGCTTTGAGACAGAGGTTCTCAACCTGTGGGCTGTGACCCCTTTGTAACAATGAAAAAAAATCCTGTATATCACATACCCACATTACAATTCATAACAGTAGAAAAATTACAGTTATGAAGTAGCAACAAAAATAATTTTATGGTTGGGGATCACAACATGAAGAGCTGTATTAAAGGGTTGCGGCATTAGGAAGCATTAGGAAGGTTGAGAACCACAGGTTTAAGAAGTCCCTTGTCCCACGAGGAGGACCGGGCCACTGGCTTTGCAGCTCAGTAGTTCCCTAAATGTTTGTACAGTCCAGGACCAGAGTGCACATTCCTCTCTGCTTCAGCCTCCGCCGAGTACGTACGGGTACCCTGGGACTAAACACTAAGGTGCCTGGATCACTTTGTCATTCACGTGGGACCATGTGTTTGTTAGGGCAGAAGCTACTTAGAAAGCCTGGAATGCAGGAAGTCCTGAATAAAAGGGGACTGAGTAACTTGGTCACTGGAGATTTTTGATAATTTAAATAGCTGTTTCTTACATTGCTGGAAAAACCAAACATTCTGACATTCAGAATTTCACATTCTCTTAAAAATGATAACAGCATTTGGCGTGTTTCCTCCGATACTGTGAGTGTTTAAAGTACTGATAACAGATGTTACTCACCAGGGTCTATTTACCCTGTGTGCTACTTCAGTAGAAGCAACTGAGTCACATGGTGAAGGGTTTTTTATTTTTTTAGACAGTCTCACTTTGTCACACTTGGTAGAGTGCTGTAGCATCTTTGCTTACAGCAACCTCAAAGTCTTGGACTCAAGCGATCCTCTTGCTTCAGCCTCCTGAGTAGCTGGGACTACAGGCACCCAGCACAACACACAGCTAGTTTTTCAGAGACAGGGTTACTCTGTAGGTCAGGCTGGTCTCCAATTTATGAACTCAGATAATTCACCTACCTTGACCTCCCAAGTGCTAGGATTAGAGGCGTGAGCCACCGCACCCAGCCTCAGATAGTGAAGTTCTATGCCAGGAACTCATCATCCCTGCTTTTTTTTTTTTTT
>NW_003852668.1:723320-729625 GCF_000181295.1 Otolemur garnettii | reverse complement strand
GCCTGGCCATCATCCCTACTCATTCCTTACTATTTCACTGTCTTGAAAAGTCATAGTTTTACCCGTAGAGTTTTACGTGAGTAAATATATCCCTTTCTTCATCATTTTCAGAAAGAGTCAGGTATACTAAGCTGGGATCATTACTTCACTATTGTTGCCATTCAAGATATAAAATCAGGTTCAGTGTGTAAATGTGAACTATTAATGCTCGATTTCATGTATAAAGTTATGTCATCATTTCAATTTACTGTCTTTGATGCATGTATAAAAGATATAAAATATAACATTTATACCTTTAATTTGATAAATTGCTACCAAAGAGTAAAATCTTCAACTTGTGTGTAAACACCGGCCTATCTACTTAGGAGAGATTTAAAACAGAATACTGAGGTTTGGTCAGGAAACAGGGAAACAAGGCCGTTTCACACACTGTTTGTGAGTGAGGATAACTTTGCTACACTGTTTGTGAGTGAGGATAACTTTGCTACACTGTTTGTGAGTGAGGATAACTTTGCTACACTGTTTGTGAGTGAGGATAACTTTGCTACTAATTATTAGCAGTAGTCACAGTAAAAAGTTTGAAATATACCTCAAAATTTTACTTCTAGGAATTTATCCTGGGTAAGTAAGAAGCATGCACAACGATTTAGCTGTTGGACAAAGTAGTAAAAACTAAAACCCAGAACATTTCCCAGGTGGGGGTTGAGTGATGCGAATTACAGCAATACGCCTGATGGAACAAATGCACCAATAAAAGATAATGTAAAACACATCATGTCTTGGGAAATTATTCATGAAATATTCAGTGGAAAAAAATAGGTTTCCAACAGAGTAATCCTATCTTTGAAAAAAAAATTATCTCCATCAAAGATGGATAGGATATTCATTAAAATGTTAGTTGTCCTTGATCTTGGAGGATTCAGAGGGATTTTTATTACTTATATTGGCTTTTCTAAATTTCCTGCCCCCAAAAGGTAGTATTACTTTTGTAATGCAGATAAATCACAATTAAATGATTTAATGAAAAAACACACACTCATGGTTCCTGCAAGGTGGAAGTATGGTGAGCTCTGATTGCAAGAGGGTGGACTCTGGGGATAAGACCTGGCAAGATGGGGGTTAGAGCCCTCTAACTTTTTCAGATCTGTGTGTACTGATTTACTGTGTTCGTGAAGTTAAAATGTTGTCAGTGGGCAGCGTTGCCTGACTGTGGAGGAGGTAGTATGCGGGTCTGTGCATGAATGTGTGAGTGTGCACGCGTGCCCCAGAGTTAGCACTGACATTTTAATTATGTAAGAGATTAATTTATTTTAAATGTATTTTCTGCCCTTGGCTATGCTGGCTAAGGAGCAGCTAATTCATTTTTTAAGATGCCAAGATTGTATTTCCCCAGGGGAAGTGAGAAGTCTAATCTTCAAAGGTGCAGATAACTGGGGATGTAAGATGCAACAATGATTCAGAGTTTACCTAAAAGCATTTGTTTTGTATTTCAAGTTTAACTAAAGGGCTTGCATATTCCCCCGTTTTTCCCATTGATGGTCAAGAAGCAAGAAACTTCCAAAATATTCCTGAAAGGGAGAGAAACAGGGCAATGTATTTGCCATCAATCCTTCAAACTCGGAGAAAGGAGGAGTTTGGCTGTGTTTGGGGGCACAGGGAGAGCAGAGTCTGCCCGCAGAGTCATGAAGATCTCAAGCAAACACCTGCCACCAACGTGGGGCAAGGGCCACAGAGGTGTGGACACTTTCTCTGCCCATATTGGCGCTGTCCTGGCAGGGCCATCGCTGCCCACCCAACCCCTGAATTTGTAATAGTTATCCATGAATTGAAGGAGGCGCCTGCTGGTCAGCACATAGGTAGGGGTGGAAAGGGAAGTGGGGGGAAGAGACTACGGTGAACAGGGTCACACACCACCACTTTGGGGGGCGGGGCTGGGGAGGGACACAACCTGCCCCTGACGCCAGACCACTCCGGCCACCCAGGGAAGAACTTTGCTTGCCGAGACAAAGAAGATGTGAGATTGGCACGTTTGATTGATTGCCCTGTGCAAAGTTTGAGCTAACGAAGATCTCTCACAGCAAAACTGGACATTATCATTTTCTTTAAAAATCATCAGTTAGTTAATTTAACAGATAAAGCTCTTCTCTGTTCACTGGTCCTGCTCAACTTTCCCCCAAAGTATCTATTTATGTCCTTTGCCCATTTTTCTCTCATGACGATCATCTCTTAATTATTGATTTATAAAGGTTCTTTATAGAAGAAGAATATTGCCTTTTAATCACTGATGCTATAAATAATTTCTCATTGATATTTTATCAATCAACTTTGAGATATGTTGGCCAACTAGAAATTATTTTTTCCCCTCTTATCAGGGTGATAATCCCAAGCCCGCAGTAGATACCCTGAAACTGTAGATATAACCAAGCTCTCTATGCCCTGTGCTATGCCTTTTCCTACACA
This sequence comes from Otolemur garnettii, assembly GCF_000181295.1. Lineage (NCBI taxonomy): Eukaryota > Metazoa > Chordata > Mammalia > Primates > Galagidae > Otolemur > Otolemur garnettii. The sequence goes on along the minus strand of NW_003852668.1, from coordinate 727,165 downwards.
CATAGATGACGATAAAGCCTAGTTTATAAGGTGGTACAGTAAAGGATTATAAATACTACTAATAAAATAGAGCAAGTTTAACTATACCATAGTAAAATTTACATGGACGTGGTCTTTCTTTCTCAAAATATCTAATTGTCCTGTATTTACCTATCTTCGGATTGAAATTGACTGTAACTGAAGCCCTGGGTGAGGGGGACGGCTGGATTTGAATTTTTTACATCTTCAAATACATTCATTGTTTTCCTTATGGGTTTCCGGCTTAGGAGTTTTATACTTCGAAATTCACCTTTAACATTAGAGAATTAGTCACTTAAATTTTCTCCCAGTACTTTTGTGGTTTTATTTTAAACACACACACACACACGTATTTAAATCTTTACTGTCTATGGCATAGCCAAGAATTTAGGATCCAAACTCTTGGGATTTGTTAGTTTTCCTAAGAACATACACTGGATTCTTTCGTTATTTTCTCACTGATTCAAATTCATACATATGCCTGGACCTCTGCGGGAACGTTGATCTATCTGTTCTGGTGTTAATAGTGCTGTTAGTTTAGAATCTGTTTCAGAGATTATTAAGGTATGTCTCTATCATTATTTTCATATTTTTAAAATTTTTCTGACTGGTCTTATATTTTTCCCTCTTATTGAACTTTAAATATATGTGATTTTAACTTTTACCAAGAAGGGCCCTGTTTGGTACAGATGGTAGTGATAATAAGGCCTACCCTCCAAAACAAACAAAAACGATATCCAAATGATAATTCCCCAAACCTGTAAATACGTGACTTACCTGGAAAAGGGGGCTTTGTAGATGTGATTGTGTTAAGATCTTGTGATGGGGAGACTGTCCTGGATGATGTGGGCAGACCCAGTGTCATCCCAAGATCCTTGTAAGAGGGAGGTGGGGGAAGGTCAGAGTCAGGGAATTTGAAGATGCTACCCTGCCGGTTTAATATGAAAGACCACGATCAAAGTTTGTGGGTGGCCTCGAGAAGCTAAAATGGGGGGATTTTCGGTGAAATTTGCAGCTGGAAGTTACTCATCAACCGACTTTAAGACTGGGGGGTCCAGTGAAATCTCAAGGGTGTTTTCAGAGAAAGAGCAGCAGAACAGGAGAGGCAGATGGAGCTGTGACTATGGAAGAGGAGTCAGAAAGATCGGAGGGAGCAGCTTAGATTGGAGGGAGCAGCTTTGCTGGCTTAGAAGACAAAGGGAGGGTCAGTAAGCCAAGGAGTGCAGGTGAGCACCAGAAAAGGGAAAGGAAATAATTCTCCCCTAGAACTCCCAGAAAAAGTACAGCACTTCAACACCTTGATTTCTTGGAACCTTCAGAAATGTGGAGAATAATTTTGTATTGTGTTAGCCTCTACGTTTGTGGTCATTTGCAGGTGTGTTCTCATCAGGGCACCGATGTAGCAAGGCTGACAGCAGAGGGTGGAGCTGACTGTCCGGTGTCCCAGAACAACCTACCCTAAGATTTCGTGGAATCGTGTCACCACTGTTAAAATGATCAGGAACACAACTCCTCGTCTGTGAGCCACCTCGCTGTGGCCCCATCACCCACTCACAGCCTGGTGGGCCGTCAGCGTCATGCCCTCGCTCCCCCTCGTGCCACTCCATTGGTTTTACCCTCTAAAAACCTCTTGAGATGTTCATTCTTCTCTTCCTCACCATCGTAACAACCTCCATTCAGGTCTCCATAATCGGTCGCCTGGCTCATGGTGAGAAGGGGCTGGTTTAAAAATGGGCCAATAATTTGAGCAGACACTTCACAATAAGCACATGAATAAAGTGCTCAGTATCATTAGTCTCTAAGGAAATGAAAATGAGATCATGCTTCACCCTCAAGTTAAAACGAAAATCCCGGCAGCCCCCGGCGTTGGCCAGGTTGTGGAGCCGGAAGCAGACAGGTGCTCCTGAGAGCATAAGACGACTCCGCCACTCCGTACAGCGGCAGTTTCTTACAAAGTTGAACATAAACTTATCCTGTGTTTCAGCAAATTCTCTCCTAGGTACCTCCCCGAGCAGAGTGAAAACGTGTCTGTAAGAAACCTTGCACAAGAATATTCATACCAACTTTATTTATTAGAGCCCCAAACTGGAAAGCAGCCGAATGTTCATTAGCAGCAGAAATGACAGCAGATTGCTGTTCACTAAAATAACGGACTATACTAATGAGCAATAGAACGACATAAACTCCTGATGGGTCTTGAAGACATACGGTGAGCACAAGAAACTAGACAGTCACATACTGCACGATTCCATTTACGTGAAGTTCAAGAATGAGCACAATCCTTCTATGCGGAGAGAGGTCAGAACAGCCTGGGTCTGGGAATAGGGATTAACTCCAAAGGGGCACAGAGGAGTTCAGAAGGGCTTGGGAATTAGTTTCTATTCTGTTTGTGTTTCACAATGTGTGGTCCCAAATACTTAGGATTTGTACATTTTCTTGTATTTCACTAAAAGTGAAAATGCTTACACAGTACACCTGTACTGGTTACACTTTAAAGTAATTTTACTCTGTATTTAGTGAATCTTTTCAAGCTGCAAAATCAATCTGCCTGTCCTTAAAAACAGGACATTTTACTCTACCGTCCGTTATTAACATCATTTTCTTTGCATTGATTTTGATCTCCACTACAGAAACTCATTCGCCCTCACATTTTTAGCATTCTCTGGTGCTTGTTTGGGGACCTTGTCATCTGCATCCTGATAAGCCTTCTCGGGATGGTTCTTCCCATCACAGACATGTTGATTCTTTACTGATTCTGTGTGTAGATCTCAATTCTGAAATATCATGTCCCTTGTAACATTCTCTCAGTACGCTCAGCTCCCTCTCTATTTCTCCTGCTGGTGTGGAAATTGCACAAGCCTTCGGAATCGGGCAGATGTTGTTTGTCGGTGTAGGCTCCATCCTCTACTGTACGACCTTGGGTAGCTCCATTTAACAAGCCTCTTCTCTCATCTGCAAAGCGAGGATCTTAGCTGTGAGAACTTCATGGTGTTATCATAATGATTTCATGAGCTAATGCTCAAACGGCAGGTCTAGGCATAAACCCTGAGTAAATATTAGCTGCCATCATTATCACAACCATCCTGATCTGTACTGAGTCTCCCTCTGTTTTGGTTTCAAGCTATTCAGTATCCACCTTCTAAGTGTTTTGTACACTGGCTGATACATGGCAGGTGTCCAAGGAGCATCCGTTGAAGAAATATGTAAGTTTGTTCCTTCTTTTTATCTTGTACTTGTGATATTATGAGTCACTGTGTTTTTATTGTTAGTGAAACTCAATCAATTAACACAAAAGCTGTTCTTGGAACAGGTTTTAAAATAATGAATCAGTTGCCTTACCCAGCAAAATACTGTTACAATGTTAACTTGACAGAACTTGAATAACTACCACATCAGGAATGAAAAACAAATTTGATGTTAAATTTTTATCCAGACTTACGTGCTGACGTTACTACATTATAATTAACTTTTATGAAATAGGAATTTGGGGGGAGACTTATATCAATACATTGTTGATGTCTTATTTTATTTCTTAAAGGTTTTAAAAACGTATTATCTAACATGTCCCCCCCCTTTTGTTTTTTCTTTTTTTTTGCAGTTTTTGGCCGGGGCCAAGTTTGAACCACTGCCTCCGGTATATGGGGCCGGCACCCTACTCCTTTGAGCCACAGGCACCACCCTTTCCCCCCCTTTTGTTAAATTTTGAAATAAATTATTGGAGAAATGATAAAGAAAGGGCCCTTCCATATAGCATTTTGAAGTCTAAGTAATCCCAGCCTCAAAAAGGTGGGTATAGGCTCGGCGCCTGTGGCTCAAGCGGCTAAGGC
>NW_003852668.1:721836-723039 GCF_000181295.1 Otolemur garnettii | reverse complement strand
GGTTATAGCTCAGGCTTTAATTTTCAAATTCTAATCTACGTGCCCACACGTGACCTTTTTATCCTCTGAGCGTAAGAGAAAAGAAGGTCTCTGCCTTTAGAGTTTGAAACCATCAGCTTATGCACTGGTCATTGACTGGCCAACCTCTCCCCACTCAGGACGGTTTTTGCTTTTGTACCCTCACTGCAAATGCCTCAGTACCTGGCATCATCTACTAAAGGCAAGGATTTGGTGAAGCCCCTTGGGGTCGCTCCAGTCTCCCCGTCACTAGCTGCTGCCCACCCCAACCTGACCCTGGTCCTGGGGTTTCTCCCTCCCCCATCGCGCCAGGTCTTTCTCTCTGGCAGCAGTGAAGACTGTCATCGTTGACACCTTGGCAAACACCACCTTCACCACAGCTACTTTGCAGCCCCACTGCTTGTCCGCATGGTCAGGACTTCTCCTCTCCGGTCTGCCTTTGGAAGAGAGCTTAGCTGCAGAGACTCACCCTGGACATTGTAAGCTTCTTTCTTCTGCTCTCAGAGGAAGCAAAGAATCAATGTGTTTTAGTGACACTATTTATCCCTGACCCAGAAACTTTAAATATGATACAACTATACTTCAGACTTTACCTTACAGATGCAAGCAATGTAACCTGATTGTACGTACCTTCATATTAATCTGAAATTTAAAAAAAGAAAGAAAGAAACTTTGAATACCACTCTGAAAAAGGCAGAATGGGGGTAAGAGTCGGTCATTACAGAAAAGCTGCAGGTGAGTACTCACCTTCTTCCTGATAAGTAGCCGGCCCAATGGGCAGAAAGTGATTTCCCTAAAAGACCTAGCACACGAAAGGGGGGGAATTAAAAAATTATTATTATTTTTCTGGGTGTGGTGCATCTCACAGACACATTTATTCATGCCACAAGTATACGACACTTATGTAGGTACACAGGGACAGTCCATGCTCCCATGTGACACAGCTTGCTCAGCCCTGTGGGCAGACCGATGGTCCATCTCTTGTGTGCTCTAAGCGAGGCTGGTTAGTGAGGACCCTGAGAAGGTGCAGGAGCTTTCAAAGCTCTACTTCTTTTATCAGCCCTCCTGAGTTTATAAACAATGATGCTCATCAACCCCACTCTAATCCAGATCTCCTGGTAAACTTGGATATAGTAAGGTCTCATAGGGACCCACACATTTTTAATAATTCTTTTTTTTTTTTTT
>NW_003852668.1:713277-721736 GCF_000181295.1 Otolemur garnettii | reverse complement strand
GCCTCCCAAGTAGCTGGGACCACAGACGCCTGCCACAACGCCCAGCTATTTTTTGGTTGCAGCCGTCATTGTTGTTTGGTGGGCCTGGGCTGGATTTGAACCCACCACCTTAGGTGTATGTTGCTGGTGCCTTAGCCGCTTGAGCCACAGGCACTGAGCCACATTTTAAATAATTCTTTGAAGCATCTCTGGTCCAGAGCAACGGCTGGGCCCAGCAGAGACCCACAGCCAGAGATTCAGAAAGGTCACTGAGTGCACAGGCCTAAAAAAAATTATTTTAAATTTTGAATAAGTTCAGATAGAAAAGTTTCAAAGTAGTGCAAAGAATTCCTACAAATGCTTCAATGAGTTTCATTTTACTTACCATTTTTTCTCTCTGTCTTATCCTCTCCCTAAGTCAAATCATTTAAGCTGGTTCATGCCAGGTTGCTCCAATGTAAAGTTTTGCTTTTTGTGGTGGGGGATAATTAGTAAAGACATTATGGAGAGATTCTGGAGGCTGTGTGCCTTTGCTCCTCATTGGACTTTGTCACTCCTAGTTTCATTCCTGACCTGATGTCCTAATCCCATCATTTCCTCTGCATGTATTAGCTGAAACTCTGTTCCAGGGAAGAGCGTTCTCTTGCTTTCCCTTCCTTCTCAATTAACGGATTATAGACTCATATATTCTTATTTTATTCAGTGGGTTATAACCCATTATTATAATTATCTGATGCTCAGTCTGTTTCAGATTTGCAGGTAGAAGCCCCTTAAATCTGTGTCCTATGACCTTTGACATGAACTAATAATTCCTTGAGCACTTCTCTACTTTCTGGCAAAACAAGATGTTTCAGGCTCACCTGTATTTTCCCTGCTCCCATCCTGGAATCAAACGTTTCTCCAAGGAAACCTGGTTCCTTCAAGCAGAGAATGGTATTTAGAAACCAAGATCTGGCCTCCAGGTGTGCTCAGAGCTCCTGGGATGCCACTGCTTCTAGGCCCCAGTGGCCAGAGCTAAAAAGTGCTTGTGTGTATTTGTGTGTGTCTGTGTACACATGTGTACACGCTCCACATTCCCACACATATTTTTTATTATGAGTTCATAATAATGCTTCCCATCCTAGCCATAAAGTTCATTCTTTCCTTCCTTCTTTGTTTGTTACTTGTGTCTCTGGTAGTGAGAAACATTTTTCTTTATTCACAACTTATTTATTTGTTCAACTCTAGAATATAGGTTAAGTAGTTTCAGAATTGCTCACTCTTACCACCATGGAAAAAAAATACAACATGTTAATTAGAGTTTGATATTTATTTATAGTTATTTTTGCCTTTTGCCTGAGAATATGTCATCAGTATTCTTGGGTTAATTGTTTTGTCTTCCACTTCGTTGCGACCATGTTTTTTATTTGAAATATAGGCGTTTGTTTCTATTTGCATTGTAATTTCTCTTTCTTTGTATTCTCAGGCTGGCTTATTTCATTCATTTTTTTATTTTTAGTATGTGAAAGAAAACATGATTCTAAACATCAAGTCTATGCACAACGTTGGACTCAGAACAGGGTGCCTCTTTGCCCCGTTCCTTCAGAACTGTCCCATCTCCCATCCTTCAGTCTCTATTCCAATCCACTCCCAGTATGTACCCAATCTTACTAGTCTCTGGTTTATCTTTCATGCATTCTGCACTAATGAGCATATATACCTATTATTTATGCTATATACCTTTCTACACTAATGAGCATATATACCTATTTCTTATATCTCTTTTTTTTATTAAGTATTTTTTTAAACCCCATAGTGTAGACACTCTGTTGTATTTTTCTTTTTCACGTAATGTATCCTGGAAAACACTCCATGCCATTTCAAAGAGGTTTTCCTCCTTCTTGTTCAGCTACGGAGTGCTCCATTGTGTGAATACATCAGGTATCCTCAAGCTACGGCCCATGGGCCATATACAGCCTACCTAGGACATTTATCTGGCCTGCCGGTTGCTTTTGCTGTCGCTGCCTGTCCTGCTTAGCAGCCCACTTGTCCCGGGGCCTGCGGTCCAGCCTTCCAACTGTCTGAGGGACAATGAACTGGCCCCTTGTTTAAAAAGTTTGAGGACCCCTGGAATACATCATCGTTTATTCAGTCACAGTGTTCTAAGATCTAAGGCAGTTGTTGGCAGGAGAGTAAGGCTCTATCCTTCTCACCTACCAGCCATGGGAAATGGGAATTCCCTTCCCCACCAGCCCTATATGATCCCAGGCCTGAGCTGATCTCATCATGGCTTCCTTGTACTTCATGTTTTGATCAATGGGTGTATTAGTCACCTATTACTGTGTAACATATTAACCCCAAATGTAGCATCATAATCCAACAAGCACTTTTTTTTTTTTTGAGACAGAGTCTCACTATGTCACCCCCAGTAGAGTGCTGCAGCATCATAGCTCACAGCAACCATAATCTCTTGGGCTCAAGTGATTCTCTTGTCTCAGCCTCCCAAGTAGTTGGGACTATAGGTGCCTGCCGCAACAATCAGCTATTTTTAGAGATGGGTTCTCACTCTGGCTCAGGCTGGTCTCAAACGCTTGAGCTCAGGCACTCCAACTGCCCCAGCCTCCCAGAGTGCTAGGATTACAGACAGGTATGAGCTACCATGCCCCCAACAAGCACTCATTAACTCATACAGTTTCTGTTTTGTTGTTGTTGTTGAGACAAAGTCTCACTTTATCACCCTCGGTAGTGTCCCAGGGCATCACAGCTCACAGCAATCTCCAACTCCTGGGCTTAGGTGATTCTCTTGCCTCAGCCTCCTGAGTAGCTGGGACTACAGGTGCCCGCCACAATGCCCGGCCATTTTTTGTTGCAGTTTGGCCAGGGCTGGGTTTGAACCCACCACCCTCAGTATATGGGGCTGGTGCCCTACTCACTGAGCCACAGGTGCTGCCTAACTCATACAGTTTCTGAGGGTCAGAAGTCCAGGAGCAGCTCAGCTGGTGGTTGTGGCTTATAATCCTTCATGAGGTTTTCATTAAGTCCTCTTGGAGAGCTGACTGGAGCAGGAGGGCCCACTTCCAAGCTTGCCCCTGTGGCAGATCCAGGGGGGGTTCAATTTCTTACCATGTGGACTTCTCCACAGTTCTACTCATGGTGTGGCTTCCCCCAGGGTAAGTGATCCAGGAGCAAGAAAGAGCTCACACTGAAGACAGGAGCCACAGCAACTTTTATAACTAATCTCAGAAACAATATCCCACAACTTCTGCCATCTTCCTTTCGTTAGAAGTGGCTACGTCCACCCCACTTCCGGGAAGGAGAATTAAGCTCCATCTCTTGAAGGGAGGAGTAGGAAGAATGTTTAGATACATTTGTAAAATCACCACACTGGGTTACATATGTATCTTCCCAGGTGTATGAAAATACTTTCAAGCAAAGTCATAATGCTCGATCTTATTTCATATCTTAGAATGAAAGATTCCTGTAGAATCACTCTCCCAGCCCCAGAGTGGGTTTGCTGCTTACTCATCTCTCTAATCCATTCTGAGTGCTCATTAACATGGCACAGGTGGACCCCTGACAAAGCAAGACTAATGAATTGTTCCAGGGCAAAGGGAGGCGGCATGGCCGGGAGCTACAGAGGGGCAGAAATGTCCACTGCTGCAGGCGGCATATGGATCAACTCTTTACCCACAGAGTGATTCATCGCCAGGTCATAGCTTCACTGATCTGGAAAGGAATTCAGGTCTCTTCACTGTCTAGAAAGTGAGACTTTTGGATGAAGGTCAACCCCAGGAGAGTCACAGCTGTCCTGACAAGTTTGGGTAATAGTTTAAAGAATTCTGTAGCAGGTCTCAGAGATTTGACAAGGATAACAGAGTAGCTCACATATTTTTTTAAAATTAGGATCATATAAAAACACAAATATCCCTGTCTTCAAATGTGTTTTCTGCCAAATCGATTCCTTCTTATTCATTGCCATGTGCTGTGAAAGATTTAATCTCAGCACTCACATCAGGAGATCAAGTCATGGTTTTATTAGAATGCTTTTTGGGAGATGTGATATCCAGGCTTTCAGTTGCTATAGGAAGTTTAAATAGGTTAATAAAAAGAACAAGGTTTATGTGAAGTGTGCCCCAGGGTTGCTGAGCAGCGGTGTTTCTCTAACTGTGTTCCACAGAATCCTAGTCCCGGGAGTTACTCCTTATAGCAAATCGTGTGGCCAAGTAGATACACAACACGCTGCATAAAACACTTCCTCACACACATCAACATCTTAGTGCGTCTGAGAACTGCAGCGAAAAAAATTCCCCCACACCTCCTTTCCACCCTCTCCTTCTGCTTCTTCTCATTATTGCTTACGTTGGTTTAACCTCGCGTCTCTGAGACATCTTTGTTTATGGAAGACATGGGACTGTATATTTTTAATTAACTGCTAATTAATTAGTGAAATTGGCAAGAAAACAGGATCTTTACTATGTGTGTATGTGTTTTAAGTTTTGAATTTTTTAATAATCTACTGTATGCCCAGTTTTGTGAAGTCCTCCATCGGTGTGTGAGAAGAATGTGCATTTTCCCATTGTTGAATACTGGTATCTGGATGTCTACTAAACTGACATAGTCAAATAGCGTTGGACAGATCTTCTATACCTATACTTTTTGTCTGTTTGACATAAGATGAATGGAGAAAGGTATCAGAAATCTTCTACCCTGGCAAAGAATATGCTACTTCCTCCCTGCAGTTTTTATTCATTTTTGCTTTATGTATCTTAAAACTAATTAAGAACCCACAAATTTGAAATTATTACAGAAACATGTAGTAACTGTTCTTTTTCCTAATAATTTATTTATCTGGTATTACTATAGCTGCCGCAGCTTTCTTTACTGTTTTCCTAGTGTCTTTAGTTCTTTTATTTTTAACCTCTAGTCTCCTTATGTCCTAAGACACATGTAAATGGACATAGTAGACTTTTATCTTTAATCTACACTGATATCTGTGTTTTGAGTAAAAAGCTTAGTTCATTTTTATCTATTGTAACTATTGTTTATTAGGACCTGCTTTCCATCTCGTCTTACATTGTGGTTCTAGCTACCCTAGTAATTCCGTATATGTCTTCCTTCTATGTGAATAAGGTGATCTGGTGTTGTTCCTGTCTTCTCGTATTCTTGTTATTGTCATTCCATTTTGTCCTCTACTAGTTTCAAAGTGATCGACTCTATTATCTATTCATCTACTTATTTTTTGGTGGTTTACTATTCAGGTTTACTGAACCTTGTAGCTAAAGTCAACCCATACCTTGATCACTCCCAGATAATTGTTCAATCTCCGGATTTACCTGCTATGGCATTCCAGGACTCGTTTAAATTATTATGATCAATATTATTTTATATGGTATTTTTAAAATATGCTCATTGTGTGAAAATTATTGTACTCGCTTTGTATTCAAGATCGGACTTTCCTTCTGGAATCATTTCCCCTTCCTGGAGAACCTGTTTAGGAGTCCTTCTGGTTAAAGCCTCTGGGCAGTGAAAGCATTTTTGTTCATTAAATGATCTTCAATTTGCCGCTGCTTTTAAATGTTAGTTTTCTGAGTTGACAATTCTAAACCAGCCCCTGTAAAGGTGTCATTTTACTTTTTTATATTTCACTGTAGCTAATAGTAAGTCAATTACAAACCTAATTTTCACTTGTATTTGATCTCTTTCTTCTCTTTGGCTGTTCCTAAGACTGTTTCCTTTTTGTTGTATTTTCTATAATTTCACTAGACTCTTACATGACGTGGATTTGTTTAATTAAAGCAACTTGGGGTTCATTGTATTTTCTGCAATTGGGGATTCATGCTCTCATTCATTCTGGCAAGTTCTTTTTTTTTTTTTTTTAGACAGAGTCTCACTATGTCCCCCTCAGTAGAATGCTGTGGCATCACAGTTCACAGCAACCTCAAACTCTCAGGCTTAAGTGATTCTCTTGCCTCAGCCTCCCAAGTAGCTGAAACTACAGGTGCCCACCACAATGCCCAGCTATTTTTTTGTTGCAGTTGTCATTGTTGTTTAGTTGGCCCAGGCTGGGTTCTAACCCACCACCCTTGGTGCATGTGGCCAGTGCCGTAACCACTGTACCACAGGCACCGCCTCTGGCAAGTTCTGAACCATTCTCTTTTCATGCTATGTGACTCTAGTTAGACGCAAATTATATTTTTTGGCTTTTTACTTTGTATTTCTTCTCTTCCCTTTCATGTTTTCTCTCTTCTTATTTCTCTGTACTAAATTTTGACTAAAATTTACTTTCCAGCTATTTCTTCAACTGTATTTAATATACTTGTAACTTATCCATCAGGTTTTCATTCCATTAGTGATAATTTTCATTTGTAAAGGCTTGACTTGATTATTTAAAATATTTCCCTGAAAATGGTGATCATCTGATATTTCTGGTCACTTTTAAAATTTTAAAATTGTCATTATTTCTTTTTTGACAAATAAAATTATATGTATTTAAGGTGTGCAATGCGGTGTTTTGAAATACGTATACATTGTGAAGTGACTACCATAATTAACGTATCAATCACTTTGTATTTGTGTGTGTGTGGTGTAAACAGTGTAAGATCGACTCTTTTAGCAAATTTAGAGTATACCATACACTACTATTAATTATAGTTTCCCCATTATAATCAGCTCTTCAGAACACATTCATCTTGTAACTGCAAGTTTACACCCCTTGACCAAAATCCTCCCATCTCCCTTATCCATCATTTCTGGTCATTTTCATTCTAGCTTTCATCTCTTCAAATTAAAATGGTTATTTTGTAGTCTGTACTTGATAATTCCAGTAATTAAGGAACTTGGAGACCTAACTCTTGTGTTTGTTGCTTGCTGCTGACTTTCACTCACAGTAGTTATTTCTCCGCATGTTCTGTAACTGACTTGGAATCACTATTCATCTGTGTGAAATCTGAGGCAACCCCAGGGTGTCTGTTGAGGATGCTTTTGTTCACAGAGGAAGTGCTTCTGGTGGGAGCCAGGGACTTGCCCCTCTGGGCCTCCCTGTTCCTGTGTCCCAGGCTTGCTATGCCTTCCCCCACCTTGCAGAATGAGTTTTGCTGAAAAGAAGTTAAGAACATGGAAAAAGGACCCAGCCTGGACACCTTTCCCCTGAAGGGTCCGTGGTTATGAGTGAGTTTTCCAAGACTTTGCTGGATCTGGAGCTCAGGATGACCTGGTCTTGGCTCAGGCAACATGAAGAGTGAATTATTGTTTTCCTGAGAAAACCACACTTTCAGGATGAGACTGAAAGGGGGGAAAATGCCATCTGTATGGTGAAATAACACACCCAAAACATTCTTTATACATGATGACATAGTAACAGGATGACTCAGAAATGACTTTTTTCCAGGAACGTAACTGAAGGAAGCCAATATGTAGTAGAAAGTCTTAAAAGTTTCAAGTGTTGATATTTTTTAAATGTTAAGCTTAACATTATCTAACCTCTCAAGAGGACCCCCCAATTTTATGATAAATCATTTCAATCAAGAAGAAAATATTATACCTAATGCAAATTTAAATCTAATTACACTAGACCTAACAACAGGACAAGACATGAAATAACCCAATGTAACTTCTGTGTATATGGAGCACTTTGAGAAAGGAAACTCTTTTCTTTCCTACTGGAATAATGGACACCATCAGGTGTAGAGATGAAAAAATTTAGTAACCTTAAGTTTTGTTGTTGTTAAAACCCAGCATGAGTTTCTATTTTCTTTTCCTTTTTTCTTTTTGAGACAGAGTCTCAAGCTGTCACCCTGGGTAGAGTGCTGTAGCATCACAGCTCACAGCAACCTCCAACTCCTGGGCTTAAGAGATTCTCTTGCCTCAGCCTCCTAGGTAGCTGGTACCCGCCACAACGCCCAACTGCCCAGCTATTTTTTGGTTGTAGTTGTCATTGTTGTTTGGCAGGCCTGGGCTGGATTCAAACCCACCAGCTCTGGTGTATGTAGCTGGCACCTTACCCACTTGAACTACAGGTCCCGAGCCCCAAGCATGAGTTTCTTAATGGGTAAAGTTCAGGACATGGTTCTAGCAAAATGAAACCCGAGTTGGCTAATTGAGGTCCATGCTCTAATCTCAGCCACGCATTTTTGCAGGGCTCAGGGAAGTAATTCTGTTCACTGGGTCCTAGTGTGCTCAAATATGAAAGGAGTTTCTCTAGGACTTCACCCAGCCCTAGAATTCCGAGATTTCCATGGTAAATACAAAAAATATAAAGGGCACAAAAGATTGGTCCAAAATTTTCTCTTTTGTACCAAATGAAATCTAGACTTTGAAGAGCATGGCAAGCGAAGATCCTTTGTTATTCAGCTGGTTAAATTATTTTGTTAAAGGAGAGAGAGGCTCAGTGCTTGTAGCTCAAGTGGCTAAGCACCAGCCACATACACCTAAGGTGGTGGGTTTAAACCAGCCCAGGCCTGCCAAACAACAATGACAGCTGCAACCAAAAAAAAAAAAAAAAA
>NW_003852668.1:705127-713172 GCF_000181295.1 Otolemur garnettii | reverse complement strand
GAGCTGTGATGCCACAGCACTCTACCCAGGGGGATAACTTGAGGCTCTGTCTCAAAAAAAAAAAAAAAAAAAAGAGAGAGAGAGAAAGTGTACATTTATAAAGTTGACTTTAAGATGTTATAATAGGAGGTAAAGAACTTTAACCCCAATTAGTAAATATTGATATACATTAAAATTATGCAGAAATATCCCAATCTTTAAAAGATAAGGGCCCTTCTTGTGTTCCATGATGTCTTTAACTGCCTGGAATACCAATGTCTTTCATTTCTAGTAAAATGCAGCTTGAAAACCTCTGTGAGCTCATGTTTAAGGATGAGATGTAAAGTGCTAATAGAGACAAATGGTTCAGAACCGTACTGGATAACTAGATCATGGTCACACAGTATCTCAGAATTTTTTGAGAAACTTTGACCTGGAGAAAAACAATAAATGGAGGCAGAATTTTATAAATTTTATAAAGCTACACTCATCCAGAAAAAAGAGAGAGTGAGTGATAAAGAGGCAGGGAGGCAGAGAGGACCTGGCAAGGGACGGCCGTCGTCTCGAGGCATGTTCTTTCAGTGTGGTGTTCACGTCCCCCTCGGTGTGTCCACTGGAGTTTCTCTTCTTACTTTTCTCACCAGTCTTCTCACAGATGCTGGTGTGGATGTGGAGAGAAGGGAACACTTCTACACTGCTGGTGGGATTGCAAACTAATAAGTTCCTTTTGGAAAGATATCTGGAGAACACTTAGAGAACTAAAACTAGACCTACCATTTGATCCTATAATTCCTCTACTAGGTATATATCCAGAAGACCAAAAATCACACTACAACAAAGATATCTGTACCAGAATGTCTACTGCAGCCCAATTCATAATTGCTAGATCATGGAAGAAGCCCAACTGCCCATTGACCCACGAATGGATTAATAAATTGTGGTATATGTACACCGTGGAATACTATGTAGCCCTAAAGAAAGATGGAGACTTTACCTCCTTCATGTTTACATGGACGGAGCTGGAAAATGTTCTTCTTAGCAAAGTATCTCAAGAATGGAAGAAAAAGTATCCAATGTACTCAGCCCTACTATGAAACTAATTTATAGCTTTAATATGAAAGCTGTAGCTTAATTATAGCCAAAGAATATGGGGAAAGGGGAGGGGGAGGAGAGGGGAAGGGGGTAGGATGGGTGGAGGGAGGGTGATTGGTGGGATCACGCCTATAGTCCATCTTGCAAGGGTACATGTGAATCTTTCTAAATGTAGGATATAAATGTCTTAACACAATAACTAAGAAAATGACATGAAGGCTATGTTAACCAGTTTGATGAAAATATTTCAAACTGTATATAAAAACAGCCCAGTGTACCCATGACAGTATTAATGTACACAGCTATGATTTAATAAAAAAAAGAAAAAGAAATTCTTGATTTCTGGTTTACTCAAAGCTGTTTTCTTTCTACCAGTGACTGCCCTTATTGTCAGAGTCATTATTCAAAATGTTTACAGACTCTTTGCATTTCTTTCTATTAAACTGGTGGTTTTAACATAGCACAGTTATATGCATGGCAGACACTCGATACATACTTGCCTCTTCTTCTGTCCCAACAGACTTTATTCAGGAAGGCAGTGTGCTTGTTTATCATCTCAAGTTCATTGACACCTAAAGGTGTCTGTGTAACATGGCTCTGGCCATGCAGTATAAGCAAAAGACGCTGGGGAACATGTACACTGTGTAATACAATTTTGCCCTCAACCATGCCTTTCATCCTACCTGGAATGTAGATACTGATGGGGGAGACACAGCAGCCACCTTGCGATCATGTGGCTGACAGGCACAAGCTAGCACTGATGAAGATGGCAAAGCAGGACAGTAAAAGTAGCCTGGATCCTTGAATTAATATTTTACTTTTATATTTATTTAAGGCTGGGAGGAAACCTGCACTCGCCCTTGGTAGGATACATAAACAATCTCAAAATGCTTTATTGTATGTTACTCTTTTAGGGACTTTTTCCAAGAAAATTTTTTATCATATATTAAGTTTATACATAAATGTGTTTATCATAACTGTTGAAGTTACTAAATTATTGGAGATAATCTAAATGCTTAATAATGTGCAATCAAATCAGACAGTCTGGTGCCTTTATAAGGCAGAATGGCCTATAACCACTACAAATTGTGTTTTCAAAAGATTTTTTTCATGGTGAAGCAAAGTACATGTGTTGTAGTAATAAACCAACTGTGCAGGATATGAACTAGAATTTTAATATGACAACAATCACATTGAACGTCACTGGATAAAGACCAGGAAATATAAAATTTATTGTCTTTGTGTGTGTGAGAGAGTGTACATGATTATTTCACATTTTATTTGTTTTCTTGTACTTTGCAAATTTTCTACATTGAGAGAAATCAGAAGGAAAAGGGTATTTTTAATTCATCTTCTTATTTGCTTTTACTTGTTTTTTCACAAATACATCTTTAACAGAAGCCCTTTAGACTGATCCCAAACAAAATGAGCTATTTTACAGCATATTTGAGACTTTGTAAGGGCAAAACCCTTAAAAGGGGCACTGATTCAAGGCATCTAAAATGCACATGGTGGGCCAGGCATGGTGGCTTGCACCTGTAATCTCAACATTCGGGGAGGCCCAGGGGAGAGGATTGGTTGAGCTTAGACATTCCAGACCAGCCTAAGCAAGAGGAAGACCCTGTCTCTCTCAAAAGTGGAAAAAAAATAGCCAGCATTGTGATGGACACTCTAGTCCCAGCTACTCAGGAGGTGAGTCGGGGAATCACTGGACCCCAAGAGTTTGAGGTGGCTGTGAGGTATAATGATGCCACTACCCTACTCCACCCAGGATGACAGAGTTAGACTCTGTGTCAAAAATAAATGAGTAAACAAATAAAATGCTCACTATCCAGCCTTCCCTAAACCAGCACGAGTCTTACAGGAGACCACACCCAGTTCAAGGGTTCTGAGGCCTGGCCCTCACCACCTGGCTTCTTGAGAAGTCTTCATTGGGCCTAGCTCCACCTGCATCCATCCCTCTCCTTCAACTTCCCACGGACCCGATTCCCTTGTTCTCTTGCATGTCCTGGTTCTTATTTCACCTGGCTATGACTTCTGACTCTGGAATTCACAAATCTCCTCTCCTCCCTGGTGCCAAGAACATGGTCAAGTGGCTCTGAGAAACTCTGGCTTCCAAGGGACGGATTCCTTCCTTCCTTCCTTCTTTTCCTCCCTCCCTTTCTCCCTCCCTTTCTCCCTCCTTCCTTCCCTTCCTTCCAGGGACACATGACTCTGGTCTCATTTGTCACCTGCCAGCAGAGAGGGCTTTGGAGTGTTGTCACTGTCCTTCCAGGGGACATGTCTAGAAAGCCATTCAACACAATCCCACAACAAATAGCTGGAACGAATGCTCCACATGGTGGCCGCAGCTGGGGGAGAGTCTGCAGGACAGAGCACCGTGAGCTTCACAATCTCTGCCCCGTCCAGAAGTTCAGCTGAGATTTTCTTTCTTTCTGTCAATCTGATTAGAAGCAAAAGATATCATCATAGTTATGAGTGTGGAGCCAGGCTACAGTGCTTCCATTCATTAAGCCTTTCTTTTCCAACTGACAACTCATGTCTCAGCTATTTGAGAAAGGGGCTCAGCCCTACAGGTAATAGGTATTCAACAATGAGCACCATTTATAAGAACAGAGAAGAGAAAGTGAGTCACCCACTGGAGCCCTGAGGCTGGTTGGTTCTGGAAGCTTCTGAGGCCTCTTCCACTTTGTTATTCACTTCAGTCACATCTCCCCACTAAGCCAGCTCCAACTCTTATTTTTCAGGTGAATAATTCTGACTCAGAAAGTCACCCAGCTCCCCAGAGGGGCTGCCAAGGCTGACCCTAAGCATGATGTTTTCTGAGGCTTATTCACAAGTAAAGGCTCTGACACAGGGAAAAGAGTGGGGGAGGAGCACCTTCCCTGTGGGTTAGGGTCGCTGGGTGACTTTAGTCAACTGATGTCACCCATGTTTTCAATATTAAAAAAGAGACATAAAATAATCCGTGCACAGCGCGTGTGCTGGGGTCCCAGAGACTTGAGAGACTGAGATGGGAGAAGAGACAACTCAAGCCCAGGAGTTCAAGTCTAGGCGGGGCAACATGGCAAGACCCTATCTCTAAAAAATTAAAAACTGAAATAAAAAGTGAGGGAAATGCAAACATATCCAATTACCCTAATACCTGTTTCCTGGCATGGTTGTTTATCCTGAAAAAGCTGTAGGTGATGCAAGTTTTAGAAGGACGTGTAAGTAGGGCATGAGGAAGGCTCCAGGGTCCCAGGAGCTCAGGGACATTCACAAATGCACACAGTTCATCCCAGGCGGCCAGTCCCCAGGGAGCGCTGAGCCCTTTCCTGCCAGGCTCCTCCATCTCTCTGCCTTGAAGTCTTCCCCAGGACTCATCCTCAGATCCAAGACTGAGTGGGATATTCCAGACTCCTACTCAGGATTCGACTGTGGCAGAATTAAACGCCCTCTCAGGGAGTCTTTGTGAGGACTCCCCAGGCACGGCACTCGGTGCAGAGTGTGGCCCTCTGCTGAACGGGAAATGCAACAGGTGGGGGCTAGAAAATGCTCAGAGTAAAATCCTGCACGGTCAGCACCTGGTGGTCATTCATGGGTGATTTTAAAATCGAATAGGTATCGTTCCAAGTTACATACAATACAATTAAAACACAATGCTTGATAAAAAGAAGGCAATCGAGAAAAGGGATTCCAAATCACCACTCATGATTTTTGTGCCAATGCAATTCCTAGGCAAGCTGTGGAATGCCTGGGGTACTTCAAAATCCTCATAGTTTTAGAATGGCCCCACTTATGCAGAAGGACAAACTGGGTGGTCCTAATTTAATCTCTGAGAAGGTTCCCCTCAACTCCAATTTCACTTTCTGGCAGTAGCGCCAGAGCAGAGATTAGCAACTGAGTTGCGGGGGCGGAGGAACCAGAGACCGTGGGAGCAGACGCCCCTCAGTTATCCCAGCTCAGGGAGAGCTGCTCTGCCACAGGCTAGGAAGGTGGTGACCAGCAGCCCCACATCTACTCTAAGGACAGGTTGAGTCACACGCACACTACCCCCCCAGCCTGTGTGGGCTCCTGGCTCGGTCAGCCACAGAGAGATGATGGCAGGGAGCCTTTCCTCAGCCAAGGAGGAAGAGTCTGCCGGGTCTCCGAATCTGACTTGCCCAGCCCCAGCTCTGCAGATCCCGAGCTGACCAACGGCCTCCTTCTGTCCTATCCCTCCTTTTTCTGCCTTCCTGGACTGGGCCTGGAGCTCCTCCGGTAAGGACATCAGCAGGCTGTGGAAAACTCAGAGGGCTCATCTTTCTCTGATATAACCTTTCTTCCAAAAAAGAATAGTCTATGAGACAGTATCCAATTCATGTCCTCAACATGATTCAAGCAAACACAACATTTAACTAAACGACAAGAATATCTCTTAAATGCTAAAATACAAACGGACTGATGGGCAGGAAACAGGTGGCAGCTGTGGTCACTCTGGACCGTGAGTCTGGATCAGCCCCTCGCCGACGTGCAGGCTGCAGGCCGGTTTTCCAAATTGCATGGCAGTTATAGGACCACAACTCCTCTTCCTTTGATCCTTTCATTTGGGGGAGAAGTTCAGGTGTGGAGAACAGAGGATTCTGAGCTCTGCTCCCAGCGGGTGAGGGAACATCTCTATGGCTGATCTAAAGCACAAGCCACCACCTCCCAGCCCCACCCCTCTCTAAGTGGCTCCCCCAGGAAAATATAAATGTCCAACTATGTTACTTCCTTTGATCCCTTCCCTGCTTTTTTCTTTCTGGCCAACTAGAATGGCAGCTCTGGGGCAGGGACCTTGTCCGTCTGATTCATCTGTGTGGCCCACCTGGCACATCATCCCTACATGCTAGAGGGACAACCAAGAAATCGTCACGAAGTGATTAAATCCAGGGTCTCTGCCCATTCCTAATTCGTAAGCGTCACGCAGGTGAATGACAACCCCTTTCTGAGTCATGTTGCCCTGGACACTTGCTAAAACTGGTCTTTGGACGTTAGTGTGTGTTGGGGAAGGAGGAACGGAAGAGACGGCAGAATCAGTAAACACATAGATAGAGCTGATGGGGACTTGCAATGAAATCTATCCCCCAGGGACAGTCAGGTCTGGGGCAGAGGGGTCCGGTCGACGCAGTGGGCCAAGAAGAAGCTGAAGTGTGTCCTCTTCTCCTGCCACTGGTTCTCTCTTCATGCAGGGCAGTAACCCACTTGTCTCAGTCTGGTCTTATTCTTGGCAGACAATCATGTGAAAATAGATGTGTCAGTCACTTTCACGATTCCCAGGGTGGCTGCCAACTAACCAGCGGAAGCAGGAGTGGGGACTGACGTGGTGAACGCGCACCTGCTATTTTCCCATTAACATGTTTGCTGTGTGAGGGCTGCAATTCTGCCAACTTGTCGGAAGATTTTGTGTGTTTATATTAGAATGTGTGAATTCTATTAAAAAAAAAAACCAATGAGCCCCCATGTCGGTTATGCTGTCTTGACATTCTTTTGAAAATGCTTCTCCAGGCTCGGCTCCTATAGCTCAACCGGCTAAGGGGCCAGCCACGTACACCTAAGGTGGCGGGTTCGAATCCCCAGCCCAGACCCGCCAAACAACAATGACGGCTGCAACCAAAAAATAGCCAGGCGTTGTGGCGGGCACCTGTGGTCCCAGCTACTTGGGAGGCGGAGGCAGGAGACTCGCTTGAGCCCAGGAGTTGGAGGTTGCTGTGAGCTGAGATGCCATGGCACTCTACCCAGGGGGACAGCTTGAGGCTCTGTCTCAAAAAAAAAAAAAAAAAAAAAAGAAAGAAAATGCATCTCCATGAGGCAGAAACGAGGTGAAGCTGGTGACTCACTTTGGCCCCGTGGTTCGAGTCTGTCCTTGTACTCTTCACCAGCCCCGCCTGGCCTGGTGGTGCCGATCCTCCTTTTCTGCTAGAGCTATTTGAATCAATAAAAATGCCAGGGAGCACCATTATTATTTTTTTTACATATATATATTTGTTTTTGAGACAGAGTCTCTACTCACCTTGGGTAGAGTGCTATGGCATCACAGCTCACAGCAACCTCAAGTTCTTGGGCTTAAGCAATTCTCTTGCCTCAGCCTCCCAAGTAGCTGGGACTACAGGCGTCTGCCACAACGCCTGGCTGTTTTTTGGTTGGAGTTGTCATTGTTGTTTGGCAGGGCTGGGCTGGATTCGAACCCACTAGCTCCGGTGTATATGGCTAGCACCCTACTCATTGAGCACCAAGCTGGGAGTGCCGTTATTATCTCTGTTTTACAGGTGAGGAAACAGACCCAGAGACAATAAGTGACTTTCCCAGGGTTCTGTGGCTTGTAAGTGGTGGAGTCCGGGCTAGAAATTAGGCAGGTGGTCCCAAGGTCCAACACTGTTAGTCACTAGGCGTTACTGAGGTGGGCCGGTCTGCCATATCAGTCATTTGGGGATGCAGAGTTTAGAAAACAAAAGAACAAGAAAACAAACAAAATGAAGGTGTCCAAGAAAATGTGAATTTCGCATACACCTTTCGCATCTCACCTCAGGGAGAGCTGCCCTGCCACAGGCTAGGAAGGTGGTGACCAGCAGCCTCACATCTACTGAATTGTTCAGCATAAGCATGTCCCACGGGATATTTGGGACATACTTTCAGTGAAATTTTTTGTTGTTTATCTGCAATTCAAATGGAACTGGGCATATTACATTTGATTTGGCAACCCAGATTTGGAAGTGGGTTACAAACTTGGGATCTAGAAACCCGGGTTGGGGTGACCTGGGGGTCAGAGATGGGTGTCCATGGAGGGGCCAGGAGCTTCATCTCCTCTAGATCCCCAGGCGATGCTGGTGGAGCTTCAAGGGAGATGCTCATGCCCTTGGCTTGTATACAAGTCTGCACATACACACACCCCACATGCACGGTCCTGGGCCTCTGCCTGAATGGCTGACCCCTCAGGAGCAAGCTCAGGTCCTGGCACGATTCAGAGCCTCTGC
>NW_003852668.1:702951-705050 GCF_000181295.1 Otolemur garnettii | reverse complement strand
GCTTCCCTCCCTGGTCTATCTCTCTCTGGACACAAGGGTTTCTCAGCCGTCAGCGATGTCTTCCGTCTAGGCCTGTCCACACCATATGTGCAAGATCCCACATGGATTCTAGGATGTGGCAAATAGTTTCATTTTGTACTAAGAATCCATGTCTCCTCTCGTGTGTTTCTCCCTGTCCACGTCCCTAGGCACAGAGACGATATAGACATGTAGACTCACAGCTGCTTTGAAAGTGATTTGAGGTGGTTCATACTGTGTGTGTGTTTTAAGAGCAGTGGGGAAAGAGAAGTTACCCTAGATCCCAGCGGGGACCTGCTATCTGGCTCAGACCTTATTTCCCAACTAGATCATAGGAGCCATAATCTCAAGGGCAGGTTTTCATCATCTAATGTCCCCCCTATAGGTGCCCAATATAGAACCTTGCACAGGTTTATTTATTTTTCCATTAGTTGATTTGGAAAATCTGATTAATCACATACTGCTTGGTCCAAATAATTTACACTGCTCTAGGCAACACTATTCTTCAGCCAATTAATTAGATGATTGATAACTATAACACATAATTGAATTCAAAGTCCATGTTTACCATCCTCTAAACAGATGAGGTTTCATTGTATATTGTTATTGATGGAAAAAATTAAGCTCCTTCGGCTAAACAAAAGAAGGTACGGACGGCATCGCGCTCTAGCCAGGCAAGGAGCCGGCTCTGAGCCCACTTCCACTTGGTGCTCCCTGATCTTTTAAGGGAGGAAGGAGAGGTTTTCTAAAACACGAAAGTAAATGTCAACAAACTGATTTATCTCTACATTAAAAATTTGGTTTGGAGCACAGTCAGTCCCTGGCTAGGACTGAGTAGAAATATATTTGCAACCAAAGTATATTTTTCCTGAACCTTTAAGAATACACATGGTGGAAGAAAGATCAGTATGCAATTATCTGGCAGCTTCTAAAATCAAAGTGATACATTTTCTAGGATCTGTACTGTCTGCTGAAACATACACACAATGTATAAAAATCAGGATGGTCTTCATTATTAAAAGAAGACTTTTATAAGAAAGTATTGGAATCATCAGTATTATTATTGGTACTTGAAATGTAGGTGTATAAAAACCAAGAGGTCAGGGTCACTCACTCAAAATACAAGTATATCTGTGACGCCCATTAGCCAGCCTGGATGCCCAGGCAGAGTACACAGGCCCATTTCCCCAGCATAGCCAAAGTGGCAACTGGATCAACACCAGGAACAGATCTTGCAAAGCTCATTAGAAATGCCTGTCTGAGCCAAACCATTTGGGCAGTCACCTGAGCAGCCCGTGAAGCTTCCCGCGAGATGCAGAAATTCCAAAAGCTAAGCCAGTGCCCCCGCTGCCAGAGTCCCAAGCTGTCAGCTACAGAACTGTCACTTCTTCAACCAGGTCAGGGTTGAGGAGGAGGAATTCTGGCCTTAGGGCCCAGCGTTTGTTCCTAGCCCGGCTGGATGCTGTTAGTCTTTTGTTATACTGAGCAAAGAACTCTCCACGTTCAGTAGATGTGTGTGTGTGTTTAATATTGTATGTAAATGGTTTTTAATCTTTGAAAAAAGATGAAAATATATATTGTAAAATGTGTTTTTAAAATGTCATCTTTGTCTAAGTTGAACTAAGAGACACAGAGACTGCCTATCCTAAGAGGGTGTGGTGTTTGCTGGAGCTGGGCACATCTATCCCTCACCTCTTGCCAGCTGGGTCGGAGGGACCATGTGGGCGGTCAGTCGCTGGGGTGGGAGGTCTGCACTCCTGTGGGGGTGAGGGTGACCCTGCCCCCATGTGGCGTGGAGTTGCTGAGCCTACCAGGGGAGCATGCCCAGAATAGAGCTGGGCAGGGTCCTGAACACTCAGGAGACTGTGGGTGTCTCCATGAGACGTGAGTGTCATCTGCACTAAGCTGGCCACCCCTGTGAGTTTCCTTGTCCCTGATTGTCAGGGACCTGGAAATCTGGATGTGGTACTTTTGCATTCACCCTGCTTAAATCTTCACGAAAAGCCATTTTTCTCAAATCCTCACAAGGGTGGTAGATTTCGCCTGTTGGCAGAAATCTAGGGATAGATACAGACTGCAGC
>NW_003852668.1:700574-701473 GCF_000181295.1 Otolemur garnettii | reverse complement strand
GAGGAGTGCAAGACGGACCAGAGTCTGTGGCCGGAGGGAGGGGCAGGCAGCCCCTTTCTGTGACTTGCTTAGGAAAGTTTCCAATGCACCAGCTGGTTACCAGGTGAGTTTCCCCAGACCTCATGTAGCTTTGGGTCCTTTGATCAAAGAAATCTGGAGACAACGAGATGGACATTTAACTGCGAAGGGTTATTTCAATTTGTAGTAACTAGTTTATAGTTTGCAGTAACTAGTCTGGGCCTTGGAATAATCTATTAGTAACACATGGTAACACCTTAGAAAAGGCATAGTTCACGGGGGAAAAAAATAAAAGGAGAGATTCGGCAAAAATTTAATTCACTTCATAAAGAAATAATCCACCTAGAATCATCTTCACCAGCAAGCCGTGCAACAGGCTGAGACAAGCCCCGAGCTGGGAGTGCGGACACACAGATTGTGGCTGTGCCCCTGATCTATCGGCAGGTCCACAATCCCTCCGCTCCCTACCTCAGGTGGCACTTGGAAACAGTGTTGTGTGGGCAGTGGGAAGACGGTGCAAGCTCAGGACCAGCGGTCAGGAGAGGGTGAGGTTTCAGGGCTGTTTCAAGCAGGTCCATGTGCAACTTAGTCCTTAGTCCTTGCAACTTAGAGGACTGAGTTTGCCTCCGGAAGGACCTTTTCCTCCCATTACCGGACTAAGCCAGCTGAGCCTCCAGGGGCCACCCCACAGAGGGGGCAGGTTTTGTGTTGGGGCTCAGCACCACCCAGTGGCCTCCCTCAGGGCCCAGATCTGTGAAGCCAGATCTGGAAGGGACAGGATGAGCAAACAGGGCCTTTTCCCTGCGGGAGGATGTTCCACATGGGCTCAGAGATGAGCTTAGGAGCTAGGATGTGTCCAGAGGCAGCCAAAGACACATTGC
>NW_003852668.1:699088-700255 GCF_000181295.1 Otolemur garnettii | reverse complement strand
AATTCCTCTCTGCCACCTTCTTGTCAAGCCACACTTGCTTGGGAATTAATCTGCCTGAGACAATGATTAACTTCTCATATTTCAGAAAATTAACTGTGACCTTTGTTCTGTGGCAAGGTGGGTACTGACAGCACAGTCTCCCCTCAGTCGCTTCCCAAAGCCCTGGCGGGCAGGGGGGAGCAAGACCTCCAGTCTGACCCTGGGGGAGCTCTTGACAGGTGTCAAAGGACGTTAGAGATGGGGCGTCCTCAGCCCATTCCCTGCCCACTGAGCCAAGGGCTAAGTGGACCGTGGCATCCGGGGATCTGGGGCATCCTGCACTAAAGGCTCCAGCCCCCTTCCTGCCATTTCCTCTTTCCTGTCTTGGAAGGTGAGACATCACTCTTCTTGTTTGAGGCCACTATGCCGCTTGCGGTTTGGACCTTTCCTCTGCGGGAGGATGTTCCACAGGGAGGGAGGCCGTCTGTCCGCCCAGGTGCTTTGGGAAGGAAAACTGGCCACCGAGTCGATCGGAGGTGGGGATCACAGCCACCTGAGGACCTGTGGCCGCCGTCTCTGCAACAAGCTCTCCTTTGTGACACCCGCAGTCTGGCCTCTGAACAGTTGCTTTCTTTGCTGACGCCGAGTCTCCCCCACCCTGGTGACCGCACCTGCCCCGCTCTCCTCCCCATCCCTTTCCCTCTTCTCACTAAACTTGCTGAATACTGACCCTCTTTCAGTGTATCGTTGCACCGTCTCCTCTTTGTCTACAGCCCAATGAGATCGCGTCCTTTTCCACTGCTCCTTAAAACTGCTTTTACTAAAGTTACAAATCACATCCTAATTGCTAGATCAAAGGACACCATTTTGGTTCTTTTCCCAGTGGGTTGGACGGTTCTGCTCTGGACACTGCTCTGGGCACTTTCCTCCCCTCTTCCGTCTGGATGCTCACTGGTGCTGGCTCTCCACCAGGCGGCGGCTCATTCTCCTTGGCCCACAGCGGCTGTTCTGTGGGAAGGTGGGGACCCAAATTTACTTTCTTCTTCATAAACAGGCGATGAGACCAGCACCATGCTGGGAGCCATGACTGCTCTGGGGAATGGGCTCCAACTTCTAACTTTGACATACATTCCATTTTCAAGTGTACTAGAATTTATTTCATTTTATTGATCCTTACATTTATTTTTT